>NW_025336346.1:940464-1072453 GCF_004798865.1 Varanus komodoensis
GACACGGAACCACTGATTGGTTCCGTGTCCAATTCTCACTGTTGCTTCTTGACCCACATATAGGTTTCTCAAGAGACAAATAAGATGGTCTGGTACTCCCATCTCTTTAAGAACTTGCCACAATTTGTTGTGATCCACACAATCAAAGGCTTTAGCATAGTCAATGAAGCAGAAGTAGATGTTTTTCTGGAACTCCCTAGCTTTCTCCATGATGCAGCGTATGTTGGCAATTTGATCTCTAGTTGTTCTCCCTCTTTGAAATCCTGCCTGTGCTTCTGATAGTTCTCAGTCCACATCCTGCTGGAGCCTAGCTTGTAGGATTTTGAGCATCACTTTGCTAGCATGTGAAATGAGTGCAATGGTGCGGTAGTGTGAACATTCTTTGGCATTGCCCTTCTTTGGGATCAGAATGTAAACTGACCTTTTCCAATCCTGTGGCCACTGTTGAGTTTTCCCAGTTTGCTCGCTTACTGAGTGTAGCACTTTCACTGCATCGTCTTTTAAGATTTTGAATAGCTCAGCTGGAATACTGTCGCCTCCACTAGCTTTGTTGTTGCTCAGACTTCCTAAGGCCCATTTGACTTCACATTCCAGGATGTCTGGCTCGAGGTCAGCGACCACCCCATCGTGGTTATCAGGGATGTTAAGCATTTTCTTGTATAGTTCTTCTGTGTAATCTTGCCACCACTTCTTAATCTCTTCTGCCTCTGTTAGGTCCCTGCCATTTTTGTCCTTTTTTCATGCCCATCTCTGCATGAAATGTTCCCTTCATAGCTCCAATTTTCTTGAACAGATCTCTGGTCCTCCCTGTTCTATTGTTTTCTTCTATTTCATTTAAAGTATAAAATGCTTAATCCCATAGCTAGCCACTTTTTAATACTATTAGCAAACTACCAGCAAATGAAGTCATAACATATAATTGTTATTCTTCTGTTTCAACATAAGTAGGAGTCTAACTGCATATGAATTTCTTAGTCGGTGTTAACTGCAGTAAAGACAAGTAGGACTAGATAAAGTAGCAAGATATTGGTTAGTGTATTCCCTAAAGTTAGTATGTGGCCACAGGCAGGGAAAGACTACACCCCATAACCTTGGTTGGGGCAGAATTTTAACAATCATCCTGGTAATTTGCATGAATATTTCCATTAATTTTAAAGGGAAAAGATTGTGCAGATCATTTCACAAGTTTGGGGATATTTCAATTTTTGTTATTAGTACAGACTGACCCAAACATCTCCACTTACCTGAACAGGTTTGCGCTGAGGATCTGCAAAGACCAAGAACACTTCCATGGGTCGATCTTTCTTCAAGGGCAATGGAAGAGTTAAGTAGCAAAAGGGGTCAAAAGTTACTGAAATCTTAGAACATTTGGGGCAGACCAATGTGGATTTGAAGAGACCATGAAAAATATCTACAATAATAGAGTCATTACGTAATCGATGGTTCTCCCAAGCTTCTTTGGCTACCACCTATAAAAAAAAAAACAGATTGCAGAGAAACAGAAAAACAGTTTAATGTTAAACATTTGAGTTAATTATGAACTAAGTTCCTCAGGCAAAGCCTTTGCATTATTGGAGAATACAATGCCTTGAAGACTAGAGAGGATTTTATTTAATAATTATATTTTATACCACCCCCATAGCCCAAAGGATATAGTATGACCACCTGATCCAGAACAGCTTCCAAATAAACAAAGCCCCCAAAGCCATACATGGCTGACAAAGTGCTTCTGCTGTGCTGCAGCTGAGTCCTAAGTGAGGCTCTGGAACTTCCAGATTATAAGAGTTTAGTTGAGGCCTACTGCCATGTTGGAACACCACCTTATTTTAGCACGTAGTACCCTGAAACTGTGCTTTAGCTTGCACTGGTCTCTCAGAGACTGCCCATTTTTACTGGGCTGTTCTTCTGAAGTTTGCTAGAGATTTGTCCCAGTCTGCCTGGAGACAAAACCTAAACCAGCCAAAGCAGGAAAGCTGCTAATATCTAAAAAATATTTGGCAGGAAGCCTAGAGAGAGCCTTTTCAGTGCTGCTCTCAGGCACTGGAGCTCTTAGCACTGGACAAGAAAGGCCTATCCAGCCTTGTCCTATTTAGATAGGACTTTGGCTGAAAAGCTGACTTGTCAATATGTTGCAACTGGTTGTTTTTATTGATGCATTACCTGCCTTGCTTATGTTTCCTGTTTTCTTGTATTTTACTATTTCTCCATTTGGTGGAAACATGAGATACAATCAAACAGCTAATTCTATACAGGCCAACCCTTTTGTTTATTCTTTTATTAAGATATTTGAAAAAATACTTCAAGATAGCAGGAAGAAGACTCTGTGAGCCTATCTGGTCATAAACTATGGTTATTATTATAAATAATAATAATGTAATTAAGCTGGGCAGTTATTATTAAATCTATTAAATCCCTGGTTGTTTGAACTAGCTAGAGTTTAAATTACACAGAATTCCCTCAAGTTAGGACATAATGAGCAATCGTGGTTAGTTTAGAAATGAAAGAACATGGAGAAGGAGAGAGAAGTGTACAAGCCCAAGGTTCACCATGGCTCCTGCAGCCAATGCTAAACAATATAAACATTACGTCTAAACTAGCACTAAGTGTTCAATCTTAATAAATTGAGGAACTAGGTGGAAACACAAGGCCAAGGACAATAGTTATGGATTAGATAACTAAGAGGAAAAGCACAGAGCCTCAGTGAGAGGACAGGCAAAAAGCACTGGTCTTTCTCCTTCCACTGTTCTTTTACACCACAGTTTAAAAGACTGCATTTAGAATGTACCGAGTCAGGCCTGCCATTAGCATCCTTCAACTCCAGGTAGGGTTTCTTCTTCACTCTGTTTAGATCTTCATGTAAACCATCTAAAAGAAAGGCCAGGAGCTCCTGAGAATCTTGTTGCTGGTATCCTGAAAACTGAGGAGCAAAGCGACCAACCTGGGTCTAAAATTTAAAGGGAAAATGCAGTGAGAAAAGTTGCATGTAAACTGTGTGTAGTGAAGGCAATTATAGCCTCAGTTCTGCAGAATTCCATGCAAGGGGTTACAACTTTCCTTGGTTTCTACCAATATCATTGATCTCAAAATACAAAGTATTAATGTTCTAGCACATTCACCTTCCCCAAACTGATGGAGCTGATGGGAGTTGTAGTCTGAAATGTCTCAAAGCTTCCAAGTTGAGGAAGGCTTCACTAGCAGTTGGGATTCCTTAGGTTTTGAATTCATTCACATTTAACTTAAGCCTTTCTGACAAACTTTGAGGAATATTTTTCTTTAAGGTTTAACAGTAAAGATTTACACAGTAATGATGACATCAAAAATGACACTTTCTTTAGCTTACTTTGAACATGCGGGGGGCCACATGTGAATGCATTCCAGACCACATCTGTTTGATGAGCTCTGCATATGCTTCTGCAATTTCTCCTCTCATTCCTAGAGGATTTTCCTGATTTATTTCAGCTTCATACTCATCTTCCAAAAAATACTCAGTCAGTGGAGGTGTGTTACTCAAACACTAGAAGGACATTCAAAGACAAGAGCTACATAAGAAAATAATGTCAAAGCCAATTTTCATCCCAATGCCGACTCAAGACTTCAAACACAGAGATACAATCCATGTATTAAAAATTAATTAATGCTTAAAAACAAAAGTTCTAGAATTCATGCCCTTAGGGTCACCTTAGAGCAGGTTCCCGCTGCAATCTAGTGAAATTCCTTGGAGTACTCCAGGGGGTAGAGCTTGACCTGTGTTCACAGACTGGAGATATCAGCAGGGCTTCACACTCCAAAACTGGAGGATAAGGAGGCACAGAAGGATCCCAGGTGTTTTATCTCTGGTCAGATATAAGTGATAAGCACAACTTCTGGTTTAGTCCTTTTCTCCATGCTCAGAATGAGTGGAACAGACCTTTGTGCTTCTCTCAGCAGAGAGAAAGGAACAATGGATGTGGTGATAATAGTGAATGTGACCACACCCATTGATGTCACTTTGTCCACAGAGAGCTGTTGTGTGGCTCTGCTCCTGATGCCCACCATCCTAATCGCTCTTACCTGCAGGCCCAAAAGTGAGGCCCCCCATCTAGTGCAGTAGATGCTCACTGGCAGACCACATGCTGTGAGTATAGAAGGCCCCAAGTTCAATCCACAACATTTCCATGGAGGGCTGGTAAAGCACCATATGAAACCTTGGAGAATTTTTGCCAGTAGACAATACTGAACTAGAAGGGCCAATGTCCAACTCTGCAAGACAGCTTTCCATATTTCTCCCTGTAATGCTGCCCCTAGCAGTTATACTTATGCAGCTTTTCAAATCACATGGGAACCTTACTGATTTGTACAAGTTAAGACAAGGAAATATACAGCCCTGTACAGTGTCTCCCACTCTCAAGCAGGCTCTACCAGCACTTTACCTGTAATGCAGAGTTCATGAAACACGTATTTCCTAGATTGCTGAGGCCACAGAGGCCAGGCTGTGAGTGAAAAGTGCTTTCCCTGTTGTTGTAGGAATTGCAAGAGTAGCTAGAGCCTCTGAAAAACAAATAGCACACCAGACTTTGTGAACATTTTAGTTATCAAAATATTTACAACTAGACAAAAAGCTAGCTTAGGACAAAGCAGGTTTTCCAATTAATGCTCAGGTAACATATTTCTAGCATTTTCCAGACACTTTTCAAAGGCAGTCATGTAGAGCACGTTACTATAATTTAATCTGGATGTTACTGGCACACATCGATTGCTGTTAGGTCATTCTTCTTCCAGGAGCTGAAGCAGCTGGTAAACAAGCTTAAGCTGAATAACATGCTCCATATGAATGTTTTTCTCATATTAAAAAGTGCACATGCACCAAAAAACCCCATAATGTTGGGGAAAATGGCTTGTGGAGACCTGCACCCTCCACCTCCAATATAAATTTGTACAAGCTGAGAAGCAGGTTTAACTCCATATCTAACATTTGTGAAAATTAAGGGAAATCCCTTTCATTCAATGGAACTTTCTGTTTTTCTCTTGCAACATTCCATCCCTCCCTAATTTGCTGAAGTCCCCTAACACTTTAGAACACATGGGAGGCACAGGGGAATGAAGAATCTTTTTCACTGAAGGATTCTGCTGTTGGACGAGAGACAGTCATTTTGTTTTCTGGGCATCAGTGGTTATATAATAATCACAATGCCTTCTGCATTTATTATAACCCTCTTTGCTTTTAAGCTCTTTTCATTATTAGATACTATATTTTAGCTATTGTTCATTCTAACTACAACTAAGTGCACCACTGCCATTTTATAGTCAATATACACTTATCCCAAGAGACAACAATCTAAGTGCAATAATAATCAATAAACTAGATCAGCCTACAAATATATCAGAGCAGGAGTCCCCAACATTTTTGCATCTGTGGGCTCATTTGAGAATTTGAGAAACCATCACAAAATTGCTCCCAAGTAGGATGCCACTAGTTATACAATGACTGCCATTGAGGCCTGGCTAGTTAAAAGCTGCTAAAGAGGTTCATGTTCTGGAAAAAGAAATAATGAAAGTAGGGACTGGAATTAAGGGGGAAATAGCAAGGGTTGGGGTAGAGAACAGAAAAATAGCAAGCCTAGGAAGGGAGAGAAAGTGAACTACAACATTTTCCAAAGTTTTTATTCTGGTGGTTGGGGGGGGGGGGGGTGGTACAGAGAATGGAGAGCTTTGTGAGCATTGTTGGAGGTCCCTATGGGTACCATAGACATCACACTAGAGGGGGGCTGCATCAAAGAATCCACTTTATCCCCACCCAATTCCTGTGTATGTTGGTGTTAAATAACTATATCATGCTGCAGTGTTGTCCCATCAGCTATCATATGACAAAGGGCATGTCTTCACAGACTAATAAGCAACAAAGGAATCCTAGGAGCACTATAAAACTGAAGCCAGAAATTCTCTGAGTTCAAAATTCAAAATTATCTGAGCATTTATGTATCTATCTAAAAAGACAAGATCTATAAGGATAGTTTCCAAACAGTGGAGTTGTGACCCCCTTCAGGGCTAGACCTTATTTAATAAAGGAGAGAAAGCGTAAAAATATTCACTAATAGGAAGTTATATAAAGTACAGCAGACACATTCTTGCTCTTACCCTTTGCCAAGGCTGGAGCAGTTCAAACCATAGGAGTTATTGCTATCACCATTTGTAATACCTGAAGAGGCACCTACTGAGGAGCAAGAGGTTGCTGATGATTTTGAAGAGGTAGCTAGATTTCTGCTAGTTGCAGTGCTTGATCTGGGAGAAAGAAGAAGCAGTAATAATACTAGTTTTGTTTGTTTTCAAGAAGCCATGAAATTCTGGACTTTTAATAGAGTTTATTAGTTCTATCTGTTAGAGGTTTCCTGTATAGTAGGGCTGCAAGAATGACAGATGTCAAACTGATAAGATACATTGTATATGAAAAAGGTTGAAGTACTAGATTTCTAGTTCTACTCATTAAACCAATCTGCATGATCAAAATAAGCCACCATGACGTAACCAGATAATTTTCTTTGATTTTATTTTCCACTATCAAGTACCAGCTAGAACTTCTGTAATATTTAATGAAAAGACAGTATGGACTCCAGTACCCACTTACTAACATGGTAGAGCACACTAAATGACTCTCCAAAATTCAACTCCCAACTCTGATTAAGAGGTCTCTGAATTATTGCTGGGAAACACTTCTGCCTGAGAATCTGGCCTTGATGCAGTCAGTCATGGCAGATAATATAGGACTACACAGACCACTGATACTATCTGGTACAGGGCAGCTTGTCAGTTCCAGATTTGTATATAGTAAGCTAAGCTTAAACTAAACCATCCTGTAAAATGCTCCTTCTTAAGCCTAAAATTGATCTAGTGAATTATATTTTTGTTCTTAAAGCTGGGATAAATGATACAATAGGCACACCTTACATCCAGCATAGACCTGAAAATACAGTTTAACTGCTTCCAGCCTTTCTTAAGTGTTGACAAGATCTATGCTTTTCAATAATTTTTTCTTGTAAGCACAGTTCTGCTGGGTATGTTTATTGTTTTTGCTTAACTCTCCCTATTTAAAGGGGAGGATGCATTTTTTCAAAGAAAATCCAAGTACTAACAATATTCAAGATGAGTAGTGCACAAATTATTCCCAGCAAGATAATGTCTTGTAATTTGTCAGAACCTTCCTTAGTTATAAAAATGTTTTTATGCAATAGATATAAAACAGTCTCACATGATCTGAGTACACACTTATCAGCTCAATATTATGGACATTCACCCAGATTAGAAGAGAAGCAGATTATGCTGAACCTGAATGCGTTCTAGATTTGGTTTAATTAGTACACTTGATGACACTAAGCTCTTTACTTTCCATTTGATTCTAGGGGAAACTCTTGAGGTTCTGAGCCAATAACCAAGATTAGTGAAAGACTGAATATGGACTAAAAAATTGACACTCAGTGTGGATTAGACAGAGATACTCCTGGTCAGTAAAAATGCCAGTCATGGAATAGGGCTTCAGACCTGTCTTGGAGGGACGATTTTCTTTTGTTTCTTCGCTAGCTACTTTATGTTTCAGGTGGCAGCTGTAGGGATGGTGAACTGTACCCATTACTGGAGAAGACTATGACCTGCAGTTTTGTTGCCCCTCATGCTGGACAATGATAATGTACTCTACAGAGGGCTGATTTTGAAAAGCATCCAGAAAGCCCACCTGGACTGTTGTACTAAAAGTTCTGATCAGGGCTAGACTTGGGAATCATGTTACTCCCTTGTTGCTGCAGTTGCATTAACTCTTGATCCATTTCCTGCCTTTATTTAATATTCTGATTATCTAAATTGCCACCTTCATCAGCATGATACTAATCATCTTTAAGATCAATGGGAGGAGGGCAGTTACTCAATATATATGAGAGGTAGAATTGGCAAAGATACATGACCTGTGGAACACTCTGTTCTACGAGATCTAGCTAGTTCCTTCTCTGGCATCTTTTCATGCACTCTTTAAGACATTTTTATTCTAGCAAGCCTTTCATTTATGAAGCTATTTGTGTTCATCTGCCACCTTCTGTTTACTTCTTTTGTAGTATAATTTTTATTCTTAGTTTCTTTGCTCTTAAAAAAAATTGAACAGTTTTTGAAGTGAATAGGTAAGGTAAAAATGTGCTAGCATTATCATAAAAAGAGGGACTTGCTTACACCCTTGATAGCTAGCTGTGAAAAATTCACAGGACACATTGACAATAACATTGCTCTTATTTAGCATGACTTGGGCTCTATTAGAGTACTTCTATTAATGGTCCAGCTGTATTGAATGAGTTTCAGCTATGGAGGACATAGGCAAGGTGTTTGGATGAGTTCAACCAACTACTTGTCTGTTTGACCCTGCCCATCTAATAAAAAAAGACTGGCTGACTAGGATTGTAAATTCCTTTTTCAGAGAGGAGGAGATACCAACCTCTTTAAAGGAGGTACTGATTAAGATTCTAGTGAAGAAAACTAATTTAGACCAGATACTTCAGATTATGTTGATTTTCTAGATTCAGTTCAATCCAACTTTAGAACCAGTTTTGGAAAAAAACTACCTTGGTTGTCCTGTAGAATGCCTCTGTCAAGAGACAAACAGACATATATAGCTGCAAAGTGTCCTCCAGGTACTAGTTTTTCCTGAGTTGCTATTTCAATTTCAACATTGCCTCCAGCTAGACCTACAGAATTTTCAATCTTCCTGTTCTAAGTGGCTAACAATTTCAAACACAATGCAACATAAAAACAGCACAGAGGAAGGAGGAAAACCAAGCCAGTGATATGCCAGTTTATATACTAACATTAGCTCACACTGCCTATTCAGGCTTTAAAAAAAACTTGCTTGGAGATCAGGTTTGGGATGCCTGAACAGACCCAGAAAGGAAGAGGTATAAAAGGAAAATACTTACTTTGTCTGAGAAGATTGTCTGGGCCATGAACCATCTTCATTCTTCACTTCTACCAATACTATCTGGAAAGGTCAAGAAACAGGAAAAAGACTAAAATTAGGCAAAGGCAGTATTGCCTGTTGGACTGATGCTTTCTTTTTAATCTTTCAAAAAAATGTAGGCAAAGAAAATGCTGCCTGGAAGCAAGAACAAGGTCAAGCAATCTCCAGTCCCCTAAGCAAGCACCTCAGAGGTACGTAAGAGCCAGTGACAGGCCTTTGGCTCAACAAGAAGTTACAATTTAAGGAACTAGCACATTCACAAAGGTCAAGCTACTAAGTGCACTTTTGTGATTACAGAATGCCTTTTTCAGGCCACTAATCACAGGGGCAAGGACAGCTTCCACAGGTCAATTCTCACAAAAGCACCTCTCTGTTGCTGGGCTGTGAACGTAACAGTATTTGCATGAGGACTAGAGTGCACCTGCATTTGGTCCAATACTGTGCAATCCAGCTCAAGTTTCATATTTTGTATCACGTAATAGTTTTGATACTAATCATACAGTATATCCATTGAAATGGGCACTGCTTAAGTTAAGACATGACTAACTTGTCTATTGATTTCAATGGTTCTACTTTGTGTGACTAAATCTGGATATAAACCTTTTTTTTAAAACAGCAGTCTGATTCAAAAACCTGCAGGTGAATAACACAATATATACAGTTTTAGAAAACTGTCAAAGTAAGCAGACTTCTTACCTGTCCCTGATAGAGCCCTGCATCTTGTATAGTGCTGTCAAGTTTGCTTAGTTGCTCATAAGTATTACTTATGTATCTGCTCCACAACCTAGTTTCCTTTCCATCAGGGATACCAAACTGTTTTCGCATTTCTTTTTCAATGGCAGCTGAGAAGAAAGACAAAATTCTTACATGATGTATTTCTAGGTGGTGACAGAGATAAACATTTTTAAAAATACAAAACAATTACTTATTGCTAGTGCAAAATAAACCAGAAAGGACTTGACTGAACCTACCCACACTGGTTTTCTACAAATTTATTATCTGCCTATGAACAGAACTTGTGGCAAAAGCACATCAAAATGTCACTGAGCCATTAACTCTATCAGAGATGGAGAAGCAACTAGGACTATGCTTTAACTCAAATATTTAATAAGAAGGAGGGTCCTAGTCTCCAAACAGAATATAAACCTATTGACAGGTAGCTCATTCAGTAGGAAACTGTTCTCCATCTATGCTCATGGCTAACATGAGTAAATAATCCCCACCCCACCCCATTTTGGCTTTGTCAAATGCAGGAGGAGAAACAGCCATCCTTTACAGGTGTTTCTCCCTGGTCCTTTTCCTCCAGAAACCTCAGACTCTTCCACCCTTGAGCAGTTAATCCACTGAAGGCTGTTTGGAGCTGGCTCTTATAGGGGTAATACAGGAAAAGGTGTAGGTCCATTCTCTTCCCAATAGGTTAAGTGGCTCCTGGTCAGCACAAAGAGCAGTGGCGGTTGTCATTTCACTTATAAAAAGTCACTTGTCCTTCCTCTCTTGCTCCCTTCCCCACATCTGATGCCTGCCTGTATTTCCTCCTTTCATCCTCCCTCTACTAAGTAAACCCAATTACAGCTGCAGCACTTAGATAGTCACTCTTTAACCTAAACATGTCTTCTCTTCAAAATGCAACCAGGGTAATTTGGAGCCAAAAGAAACATACCACTGAAAGATTCTGCACACAGGAGTGCTCATACAAAAAGCAGCATATGAAACAGAGTAAGTGCTGGTTCTAAGCGTAAGTAACTGGAATGAAATAGCAATTACCTATGGATATCAAAAAACAGCATTTCACAGAAAGAAACATTTTCAGAGTTTGCTTTCATTGGAGTATGGAGAGAAATCTAGATGTTTTCCAAAGCTGTAAAATGTACCTGCACCATTAAATTCTCTAACAAATGATTACCGGACTCCAGCAGCGGATGTATTTTAAGATGTCTTACGGTATTAGTAAACAACTACTCACCAACAGTGTCTGCTTTGCTGAAATAAGAGCTCACAAGTTTAACAGGATCACTGTTCTGACACAACTTCAGCTCCAACAGATAAACCTCTACTTTACAGTGCTTCACAAACAGGCCATATTCTACAACCTATGAAAAGAAGGTTTCTTGTAAAACAGGTATAACAAATTATTCAGAAAAGAAACATTTTGCTAAAGTTTCCACAGCATAAATGGAAGAGTTCCTGAATCAAAATATTCACTTCTTAATTCGGCAGATCACAGGATTGTTTGGAAAGTTTTGAAATACGTTAAGACATCTCTAGTTCTGGCTATATGGCTCTATGTAATCCAATTATAGCCTGATCTTATGGAAATAAGATCTACTGAGTTTGACAGCAGTCTTTTTTCTATCCTGTTCTAAAAAACAGGAAAGCTGGCTATGTAAGATGCAATTAATTTTTCTTCTCACTCAGATCAGATCAATATTTTAATGCATGTATTATATTAAAATGCACTTATCCAACCTTGTCAATGTCCTGTGGTCACCCATGGCTCAATGTGGACTTTGCCATTCTTAATTAATGAATAAATTAATGAATCCTCTTTCTAACTAGGAAGCCAATGCTCCAAGTTACAAGGTGTCAGCCCTCCCAGTTCCCTCTAATTTAGAACACTGGTGTCAAGGATTGGGGCAATTATAGCAGGATTGAAAGAAGCCTATTGTACTGAGATGTAACCTTTTTAATAATAGAAATGGAAATGCTTTTGAAATTATAGATACTTGACTGTTCAATAGTTTGACCATTCAACCCCTTTAAAAATTTTTAGTTCAGTAGATTTCAGAATTTAAGATTGTATGGAAAAAACTACCAGTTTTTTAAAGACATTCTTCCCACTGAAAGCTTAATATGTAATGACACTTAAGAAATATACACACGCTCCTACATCTTTTAGTTTCAAAGTAAAAGTTTAGCAGTTCCTTGTATATGATCAGCTATTTTTTTCCAACAGAGAGCAGTAGCATATGCTTGTGAAAGCTAAAACACACTGTTCATCAATTCTCATTTCCTCCACTCAACTTCCCTCCCTCTACCCCACATGCACAGCATAGTACTTTCTTAGGATCATATTTTTTTCTATAGCATTGTAGGAAAAGGGTGTACACTATCATATGCATAGCATATTTGTATACTATGTTATATGAAATCAGTGTATATACAAGTGTTTGGAAGTAAAAACAAATGTAAAGTGGTTCTTGCCATAAGCTTAATCAACAGAGTACACAGCAACTAAGGAGAAACTTTCCATTCTGTTCACCATTAGTTAAATGAAGGAATACTCAGTGCATTCTTATGAAACTTCAAGGGATCATTGCCCATCAAAATACAAAGAAGACATTTCCCTCATTTTCAGTTTTCTGTTGCAACTGAAACATTGTACCCATTCTTCTATACCATTATTCGTCTATAAAATTATTTATATAGTGCATGTCCTTTGAGTAACACAAGAAAAACTGCATAGGGTTCCTGTGTGGGTATAAGGAGTGGCCTCAACAAACCAAACTAAGACTGTAATCTTATACATAATTAAGTAATTAAGTAGGTCCCAACAGGCTCAATTTCTGAACATATATAGGTTGTACTATATATCATACAAAGATGATTAACACTTACTTTTCTCACAATTGGCTGCTGCCCCTCTATACAGCCATACCAATTTACTAATTTATTCCAGGCTTCAGTAGGAACTAACACATAATCCAATTCATCAATGAGGTGTTCTTTCAAGGTCTGAGTTTCTGAATCTAAAAATGGAAGGAAACATAGTGGCATACAGGAAGATAGGTAACTCTTTGTGAAATCTCAAATAAAACTCATCACAAATCCATAAATACAGCGCTATCCTTCAAAATGGGAAATACTCTCAAATGCTTTTGAATATCTCCACAGGCAGTCCAAGCAGTCATATTAAAGCAAGACTTTATTAAAGTGAGTCATGTTATTAAAGGGAGATTTTACTCTGACAACTAATTTCAGGCACCTCCCTCCAGAAGAAATAAATATTTTGAATGCTGGTCAAATCAGCAAACTAGATAGTATTTAAAACTTATTGAAATTACAATGGAAAATTGGAAGATGCTTTATGTACAGTATTATGGTCTGTGAAGTATGGTTTATTGAATGCATTTACAGAACAGATTCTAACTTACTAAAATACCTCATGATGGTATACCAACTTTAGATATCGCTTGACTCCCTAACAGAAGCTGAAACCTTGAATTTAGAAGAGTTAAGAAGGGATGTCACGGAGAGGTCATTTTGGAGGGCTTTCTGACTTATACGGTTGCCATAAGTCAGAAATGACTTGATGGCACATAACAATATTTTGCTGGTATATCCAAAATAGCTGCACCTTTCTACAGCAGGTATTACTTTAACCTGTTAAGGGGTTATTTGGTATTATTTCTACCGGACTGAAAACAGGGTTCAAGACTGTGTGAGTTCTCTCCATGCTGCCATAAGAATGCTCTCTGTAGTGAGATGAGTAGTACAACACAGGAACAAGAAATCCCAAGGCCCACTGTCTCATGTCAAGAGAAGAACAAATGAAGAGGTCTTTCAGCATTAAGTAATCACCTTACCAAGGTCAGCCTGTGTTACAAGCCTACCTATGTACTGAACTAAAGAAACTGACATGGAACTAAAGATCAGAAGAACGAAGGAAAAATTTACTCCAACATATAAGGAACATTGTTCAACAAATAAGTGTAATGATTTTTAAGTTCTATGACTCACCATACAGCAAGCTAATAATGTTTTGTGACCAACTAATCAAATGACAAAAGCAGATGTACTGGTTGGTTCTCTTTTAGCTTCTATTAACAAAAAAGGAAAACCATTTTTCAGCCCTAGGCATAACTCCAGCAAAGTGAATGAATGGGAAGTGAGAAAAACTACAGGAAGAGAAGCCACAGTTGAGAAATTAATTCAAGGGTGGAACCTTTCAGCTCTGTTTCAATGCTAGTTGAGATTACAGTGGTTTCTTAAGTGAAAATCATACTAGAGACTAATCATAACCTTTCATTGCAAACAACTATTACAAGGAAAATAAAATTCTTGCTTAAGAATTAGGAAAACACATTGGCAGAAACTGGAATGGGAGAGCAAGCAGTCTCAGAACATAGTCCAGAAATGATACATGACATTTGCCCTCCTCCCACCCCTTTCCAAAAGTATGATTCCAGATTTTAAGACACAACCTATCTAATCCCTTCTTCCTGTATTTTTTTACCTGCAAAAAGCCCGGAGTTATCAATCGGTCCGGGGAAGAGATTGGGCTCGCCAACATTGTAGAGGTCCCAGCTGTCAAAAGCAACATATTTCTTCCACTGCTTGAACCACCGACTGTCAATCAGATACCTGCAGCAAAACAAAAGACATTTCAAAATACAGACCAAGCAGAGATTAAGAAAACTGCATGTGCGGACGGGGCAAGATAGTGACTCAGCAGCAGTACCGGCCGGCACCGTGATGTCCTTAGAATCCGGCGCAGGCCACCCCAGCCAGCCCGCGCGCCCCGATCCGCTGACCTCGTACGAGGCCGCGGCTGAAAATCAGCAGCCGAGCGCGGAGGGGGCACGCGCGTCCTGGCCGGGACACCCAGAGCCGCAACAAGCCTCCACGGCCTCCCCCGCGCCGTCCGCCTCGCAACCGCCGCCGGCGCTGCTCGCTCCTCACCAGGACTCCCCCGGTCGCAGAGTCGCCCCTAGCAGCGGCATGAGCTCAGCCCGCTGCGTCCCGGCATCCGGTCTCAGGCTGGCTGCGGCTCCACCGCCCTCTACCCCGACTTCGGCGGCCGCCATGACAGGAATGCGCGCTACCGGCCGGCCGTCCCCAACTGCGGGTATCCTTCCTCGCCCAGAGAAGAAGGCATTGCGCATGCGCGACGTCGTCTCCGCGCACGCGCAGATGGAACGTCAAGCGGCGGGGTGACGCTCCCTAGAAAGGACGAAGTTTCTTTCAAGTCCTGTCGCGCCGCCCGCCTGCCCGCCCGGCTATTTAGTCCCGCAGATTGAGATTTGGTTGTTCTCTGAGCAGTTTGCAACGTTAATCCTAGAATGCATTCGTATCACTGTACTACTGTTTTTGGAGGACTGTCGTGTGCGCTTCTCGTTGCCTGAACTTTGGTTGAATTATAATACTGAGTTTATTTCACAGAATTGTTTTTTGTATTTGATTTTTATTGATGTATCAAACGCTTTCTTTTCAGTAAAGTCTTAATAAGTTAGCGTCTGTTGTGAAGTCCTTTAAGTGCAGTTTATTGTAGAAATAGGGATATAAATGTCATAACAACAGTTGAAATTAAATAGACTTATGTTAGACTATATGAGCAGCAACCCTCTTGCTTAAATTGGATAGCAGTTTCTAGCTGTAAAAGGATCCTTGATTCATTCAATAGATATGTTTGTTTCTTCATATTTATTTGTCTCATTTACATTCTGCCTTTTCATTCCTCCAAGAAGCCCAAGGCTGTGTATATGAGCCTCTTCCTTCTCTTCTTCACAACACACATGTGTGGTAGGCTAGATTAAGAATCAGTGAGTGGCATAAAGTGACACCATGAATTTCATGGCCGAGTGAGAACTTGTCAGCAGTCCAAAACTCTAACCACTACACCACATTGGTGGAATAAGATGGCTATCTCAAAGCAGCAGATATTGGAATCATATGACACAATAGCCCAGTGTGCTTTGCTATTCCTGATGGGTGCTTGTGCCATGCAAACCCAGACTAACTTTCCCAGAGTTCATGGGCAACAAATCATTTTGACAACCCAAGGATTGTTGTAGGGGTCATTCTACCCATGATGGATTGAAGTTTGGACAACCCTACCCCATGGTGGGTAGGGGGAATTATTTAGTAAGCTCCATGACAAGAGTAGCAAACAGTCATGGGGCTGCTGGGAGCATGACAGTGCCACCCACCTCCATGGTGCCCAAGTTGCAATTGTGGGCACCGGCTTCCTCCCATCTTACCACTGGTACCAAGCGCCATCGTGGCCTCAACTCAGCTTTTTTCCCTTGTACTTTTGGGGGTGGGGGTGAGATTGCAAGTGTTGGCTAGCAAGCCAACTTTTGCAATCCCTGTTTTGGCAGCTATGTGCAGTATCTTCAGAGTGCCCCAGCAACACATTCGATGAGTTGCTTGTAGTTGCCAAACTGTTGTGTGATTAATTGTTTTGTGCGCATTCTCAATGTTACTTTTTTTTATTTCTTTAGTTGCAGTTCCTCATCCGTGAACTCTCGCAGTGGGCCAGTGTGGGTATTTGAAGCCTCAGAGGTGGCAATGTCTATCAGATTGCCAATCCTGGACATTGCTCAGAGGAGGCACCAAATATATTTTCCCCCTTTGAGGGACTTTTTTTACATCTGTGAAAATTATGAGCTGACAAGAAAAATCAAAGGCATGAGGTATCTTTAGCAGCAAAAAGATGTTAGGAGAGATTTAAACCCTCTTCGCAGCAGGAATGTCAATACTTTTCTCTTTTTCAATGTCTTCCAGGGAACCTATTTTGCACTTTGCCCTGAGCCCCCAGGTGACTGAGAAAATGCAAAGGTATCCTTTTTTCATGGGAAGCTTTGACAGCTTAGTTTGAAGTAGGCTGGCATTTTAGACATGGACAGCACAGCCCTATGTGGCTGCTTGCAACCCTCTGAGTCTTTGGACAATTACAGGCATCCTATGAAAGGTGGTCATTGACTATGCTAAAGCCTTTGACTGTGTGGATCACAGCAAATTGTGGCAAGTTCTTAAAGAGATGGGAGTACCAAACCATCTTGTCTGTCTCTTGCGAAACCTATATGCGGGTCAAGAAGAAACAGTGAGAACTGGACACAGAACCATTGATTGGTTCAAAATTGAGAAAGAAGTTCAGCAAGGCTGTATACTGTCACCCTGCCTATTTAACTTATATGCAGAAAAAGGCAGGGCTAGATGAATCACCAGTTGGAATTAAGATTGCTGGGAGAAATATCAACAACCTCAGATATGCAGATAATACCACTGTAATGGCAGAAAGTGAAGAGGAACTAAAGAGCCTCTTGATGCAGGTGAAGGAGGAGAGCGCAAAAGTTGGCTTGAAACTCAACTTTAAGAAAACTAAGATCATGGCATCCGGTCCCCTCACTTCCTGGCAAATAGATGGGGAAGAAATGGAGGTAGTGACAGATTTTATTTTCCTGGGCTCCAAGATCACCGCAGATGGGGACTGCAGCCAAGAAATTAAAAGACGCTCCTGGGGAGGAAAGCTATGGCAAATCTAGACAGCATACTAAAAAGCAGAGACATCACCCTGCCAACAAAAGTGCGTATAGTCAGGGCTATGGTTTTCCCAGTTGCAATGTATGGCTGTGAAAATTGGATCATAAGGAATCTCAAAGCAAACAATGATCACTCACATCCAGAGCTCCCCTAATCTGTACTTCATCTATCAGCTCCTCCCTATTAGTCAAGACCAAGTCAAGGATGTTTCCCCCCCTGTCGCCTCTCAGACCCTCTGTGTGAAAAACGCTCCCTCTATAGCTTCTAGGAAGCGACATGACCTGGCTGTCACCACCAAGTGAGTCTCCCAAGTAATATCCGGGAGACTGAAATCTCCCATAATTACTGTGTCTCTCCCCCGAGATATCCTTAGAACCTGGCCTGTCAGGACATCATCCAGGGTCTCAAGTTGACCTGGAGGGCGGTAACATACCCCCACTGTCAGATCTCTTTCCTTGTCAAAACCCCTAAGTTTCACCCAGACTGCCTCTACCAAATCCCCATCTGTGCTGCATTCTGTATCACTGCATCCTATCCCTTCCCTGATGTATAAAGCCACTCCCCCACCTCTCTTTCCCTTCCTGTCCTTTCTAAAAAGGTGATCCCCTTCTATGTTCACATTCCAGACTTGCCTTTCATCCCACCAAGTTTCTGTGATTCCCACCAGATCATACCCTCCTATTCCCAGGAGAGCTTCAAGCTCTTCCTGCTTATTACCCATGCTCCTAGCATTGGTGTACATGCACCTCAACTCCTTCCCACCGCTTCCTTTCCTTGGAGTTCCCAGCCTCCTCCTTCCTCCCATCCTCCCTGATACCTGGCACCTCTCTGTAGGAGTCCTGTCAGTCCCTGCAGTACCTCTAAAACCCTGCTCCCAGAGTCCTGATAATAATGATCATCATTATTAATTTTATTATTTGTATTGTTTTATTTGTATAAACTAGGAGTTTTGTTTTTAATAAATAAATACATTTTTAAAAACCTTTGGTACATACATCAGTTTAAGAATAAGTTGTTTTGTGATGGTTAATGAACTGCAGCTGACATGTTTTAGCTTTTTAGTATTGGCCTGTCATAGTACTATTTCCTCCTGATGCCTGCAGAGTGTTTGAATACATCACCTGCATAGTTTGTCTAAGAACAGAAAAATAACAGTGAACAGTTGGCATGAACTGCAAAACAAAATCTGTAGACAAGTAAAATTCTATTTTCTAAAAGAGATTACATTTACAGCTAAGCAATACACAGGACTACTCTACAAGGTTTTATTCATGCAGCTTAATCACAGCAGTTTGTGTCATGTGTATATTAAGGCTTTACCCCGTCAGCACAGGATGTGCCTGTAATTAATATTATGTGCACATTTTCCCTGTAGTTTATGGTGGGTGAAAGTCCTCTCTGTGATAAATGGTGAAGCTTGTGAATTTTTGCCAAGTGTTATAAAAATCCGCTGTAGTAAGTTGCTTTGGTTGAGTTTGAATTTGGTTGAGTTTGAATTTGTTTGCTGAGTTATTCCATAAAGGCCAGATTCTGTTGCCTCTTCTTGCAGCGCTCCAGTGAAAAACCTTGCTTGCATTCTCGGCAGGCTGCAATTTCCAGCCTCACTCCTGAATTAAAATATTTTTGTAAGCCTGTGGACCATGAGCAGCTTGAAACCTTTTCTGTTCAATTCTGTCTAATCCTCCATTAATCTTGTTCCTTTATCACCTTTGTAATTTCACAGCAACTCGGTTCTGAGAATGCTTGTTCAAACAACCTGTTGATTTCAGTGGGACTTGCCTCATAAATCAGTGTGGTTAGCACTTCAGTTTTATGACAGTTTAGATATGCTTAGTTCTTTCTTTATTTCCTTATGAATGGTAAGCAGCCCCCTCTCTGCCAGTATAATGTATCATCAGGGTTCAGGATTGGCGCATGTGTATCTTTTATTACAAGAAAACTGCAAAGATCAATCATACAAACCTTCAATAGCGACCATAAAATGAGGCCAACTCAGACTGCAGTCTTTATAGTAACTTTAAGAATTTGCTGCATGATTTTAGCCATCTATGTACATGAGGAGGAGGGGCTCGGTAGTGCTGGCTCCTTCATAACCTGACAGACCCTCTCTCACAAGATCAGAAGCACAGCCATGCTGGATCAGACCAAGGGTCCATTTAGTCCAGCATCCTGTTCTTCCAGTGGCCGAGCAGCTGCCCACAGGCTCCCACAAGCAGGATGAGAGTGCAGCAACAACCTTTCTGCCCATGCCCCCAGCACCTGCAGCATATAGACATATTGCTTCTGACCGTGGAGACAGCATAGAGCCATTGATAGTCTTCTCGTAAATCCATTCAATTCCCTTTTCATTAAAGCTGTCTAAATTGATGTCCATCACTACATCTCATGCAAATGAAGTCCATAGTTTAACTATGCACTGTGTGGTAAGAATCCTTTTATCTGTCCTGAATCTCCCATCTCCTTGAAAGTTTTCTTGCCTTTTTCTGCACTGTTTTCAACTCTGCAATATCCATACTTGGGCATGTGATCAGACTGGTACACAGTTGCATCCCAGATTATAAGAGCAGTATGATATTGGCGGTTTTATTTTCAGTTTTCAGTTTCTTTCCTAGTCATACCTAACCTGCAGTATGCCCTTTTCACAATAGCTGTGCACTGGGTCAATTTTTCATCAAGCAGGCCACCACTACCTGAAGTTACTGCTGAATTGGGATTTTTGCTCCAACATGCAATCCTTCACATTTGCTTACACTTAAACATTTTTACCATTTGGATACTCATTCTGTCCATCCAGAGATATCCATTTGGAACTACTCATGATCCACTTTGGTTTTACTCACACTAAATAGTTTGCTGTCATGAGCAAGCTTGGCCACTTCATTGTTCATTGCTAATTTCAGGTCACCTATGATTAAGTTGAAAAGCACTGGTATTAATACAGATCACTGCGAGACCTCCCTGTTCACAACCCTCTCTTGGAAAAATTTTTCACTTACTTCTACTCTCCACCTTCTGTTCTTTAACCAGTTATTGATCCATAAGAGGACCTCCCCTCTTCTTCTACAGCTGCCATGTTTGCTCTGGAGTCTTTGCTGACAGATGTTGTCAAAAGCCTTTTGTAAGCCCAAGTGAACAGTGTCTTCTGGATCACCCTGTCCACATGTTTATTGACACTCTCAAAGAACTCTAGTAGGTTAGTGAGACAGGACTTACCTTTGCGGAAGCCGTGGTGATTCTTTTTCAGCAGTGTTTGCTTTCTATAACTCCATCGTAATCTTTATTAATACTTCCAACCAGTTTACCCTGAGCAAATGTTAAACTAACCAGATTGTAATTTCCTAGATCACCCTGGATGCCTTTGTAAAAATTGGTGTTATAGTGGCCATTCTCCAGTACAGAGGCTGTTCTTAGGGACATGCTAAATATTCCCATAAGAACGCTAGCAATTTCATACTTGAGTTTTTAAGAACTCTACGATGAATACTGTCTGAGGCCTGGTGATTTATGAACTTCCAGTTTGTTAGTAAGGTTGAGAGCTTCCTCCTCACCACTATCTCTCTACATTTCTCTAAGACTCTGCCTGATAACAAAAGTGCAACTATCTGTCCTGTATCCTCTACAGTAAAGAGAGATGAAAAGAATTCACAAGCAGTCTCCTGCTTCTCCTTTAATACTCCTTTAACTGCATTATCATCCAATGGTCCAACTGCCTCCCTAGCTCATTTCTTCCTTCTGATATATTTCAAGAATTATTCTTAAGCTTGATGTAAGTGATGTGTTCTTATTGTCCTCTTAAACCTCCTTTATGCAAGCCTGTGCTCCCCTTTGCTTCCTCATATGGGCAAGACTTCCATTTTCTGAAGGAAGCCTTTTTTCTAACAGCTTCCTTGACCTTGCTTGCTATCCATAACTGGTAACCTCTTGGACTTCTTGCTTCTTTTTAATTACCTGTGGTATACATTCTAGCTGTGATTCTATTATTGTGCCTTTGAGTAATGTCCAAGCATTTTGCAAGAAGTAAATTTCCTTGTTTCTTTTAATTTCCTTTGTTGCAGTTCCTGCATTTTCTGAGGTCAAATGCAGCTCTTTGGCAATCATTCACATGAATCAATATTGAATCTTACAGCACTTTGGTCAATGTTTCCAATTGTTTCAGGCATATTTACATCTTGTACTAGGGCTGGACAACCCTATCTAGAATTAAATGCAGGATTGCCTCCCCTTGAGTCAGTTCTGTAACCAGCTGTTCTAGGACTTCATGTAATTTAGGACATCAAGAAATTTAACCTCTTTGCCAGAAATGGAATTTGTATTTATGTGATAACTCAAGTCACCTATTTCTGCAACTTTTGTTTTGAAGCTTCTGATTTTGCTCTCCACCTCAAGATCAGCATAAGCATTCTAAGCTGGGGGATGGCATATTCCTAGTACTAAACTGTTTTGAAGCCAGTGCTTCTGTGGAGGAAGGTTTTCAAGTTTGCCGGACTCTATACCCATTTTGATATATAGAGCAAAATCTCTTCCAGTCTGCCTTTCCCTGTCATTCTTCCTTCCCACAAGGTCACACTTGTGATGTCAGAGTGGCAAACAGCACAGCCTATGCAGAAAGAACTGTAGCTGGAGTCCCAGGTTGGAGCTCATAATGCATTTTCAATGTCTGAACTGGGACTCCACCCTATCCTATGGTCATCTAGGGTGTTAAGGATTGCCTTAAGGGCATGATCCAGTGCCCTGTGCCTTAGATGCAGATAAATTTCAGAAAATCTGCACCCTGATGGGAACTAGAGAGTGAGGAGAATGACCTTGCTGTGAAGGGGATGTCAATCCCTTACACATCCCCTTCTTAGATCACTCGCATCGTCAGTTTTGAAAGCTTATCCAAGAAGTCTTTTGTTCTGGAAAGGGCTACAGGAAAATGGGTTTTATGGCAGCTCGGAGCAAAAGAATCCTGTAGTAGCTGCAAGCAGCAAATGGTGGTGGTGAAACGGTGATTGTGACTAGGGTCACTAGAGTAGATGGGTGGGTGGAGGATTGATCATCCCTCAGTGATTCCAACACTGCCAAGATATAGATTCCTCACTGTTAATAATGGCAAGGAAACTGATCTGAGGAGGAGATCCATGGAGGGCCACCACAGCTTAGGCAGCTAACTTTAGCTCAGTCCAGAAATTCAAAGGGAGCTCTCATTCATCCCCAAACCAAAGCACTTTGGTCAACCCCATCCTGAGCCCACCCAAACTCACTGCTCCTTTTGCATTCTCCATGTGAAGACTGTGTGATATAGTGGTTAATACTGGTCTTGAATGTAGATCCGAATTCTGCTCTCCATTTAGCCTTGAAGCTTGCTAGATGAATTTGGCTCAGTCAGTGTCTCTCAGCCTACTCCAGCCCAGCTCCCAGAGGAGTTGTAAAGATAAATGAGAACCTTGAATGCTACCTTGGGTTCCTTCCAAGATGGTAAGGCAGAATATAGATGTAATAGAATTTGAAAAAGTAAAACAATTGCCCTGTGTATTTGATTGTGGGACTCAGTGTGGACAGACAGCCTCATGACTGCAAGATCCTCTCAGGGCTCACTTGGCCTGCTGCTTGTTGCTAGTAGTCCTGTCTTACCACTCGGTGTGGAACCCACATTAAAGCCAAAGCATCTCTTTGGCTTGTGCCACCTTGCTGGGGAAGCTCATGTGTGGGCTAAGAGTTGGATTTTAAACACAGGAATCTGTTGCCCTTGTAGTTAAGGTATGTGGCAAGACCTTTATGATGCTTTAAATAGTTTTGTGGTCGGCTGCATTTTTAGAGCTATTATATTAATATACTACTAGTTTTATGCTGTAGGCTATAATTTTATACGCAGTTTTGTTTTATAAGCTACCATGTGAATTTATTGTACCATAGAATAATATGCATCAGTCAATGCTCTTACCAGTGAGTTCTAAACCAGCTAGCACTAAATAAATGTATTGAGATCGGAAAGCCCCATCTTAAAGATAGAGGCATACAGATTTATATTTCTGCTTTTGTTGCTGTTATCCCTGACTGTCTAGAATAGCATCAGCTACTTTAGATACAAGGTATTGCTTAATTTAAGAATTGGATCACTGCTAGAATAGCTAGCAAATTGGGCCAAATTAGAACAAAGCCTTGGGCCGTGGTCACAAGTGTCAGATTACATAGCTTTTGTTCTCTGTCTTGCCATGGGTTAAGTTAAGCAACTGCTTCCATAAGGGCTCCTGAATGTCCACATCTGAACAGGGCTATTGCACAATCCTGGTTCTCCAGAAACAGTCATATTAGAATGGCCACCAGTTTGAGAATCTTGTAGATTAGGTTTGAAGGCACATTGGTTCTATGTGTATGTATGTAACTGACCTGTTTCCTAGCGCAGTCTACAAATACATGAAATTCTGATCTAAGATCTGGGAACAAACGTAACATACTATTTCGCCAGCTGTGAATGGAAGAATGGAACTGTACTTGCTTTGACTGCCAGTTTTGTGGAGTGTCTGCTTTAAGGTCTATAGAAGTTCCATGATACTCTCTGGGAGCTGGAAGAAATTTTAATTCAAATTGAGTACCCAGCTTAAAAAACACACATTTTTATTTGAAACACTTTATTAATGTCAAGTAGTTTTTGCATCAAAGCTCTGATCAAGCTGTTTTCCCTGCAGTAATTGACTACAACTTCACACAAAATTTTACAAGTACATCAAGTGCCCTTCAAATGTTTAGAAGAAGCACCATCATTAATAAAATTTTGATGGAGAATAGAAATTTACTATCAGAGTAAACAGTTGATGAACCACAGAAAAAGGAAATAGAGGCAAAGGCAGACAGAGCTTCACACAGTATGATTTTTAGCAATGCACATTATATGCCCACATTATATATATCCTTTGAACTGGAATGTCTGCAATATACTCCCATCTTCTGTACAGCATGTAAACATTACTAGGAACTCTAAGGAGCTCCAACCTACTGGCATATATTTATGCAATGTACATGAAGACTGATTACTACCTGCTTTAGGTATAATGTTTTTATAGCAGGTATACACCTGAAAGAGCTACAGCTTAATCAGTATCAGTGACTCCCTATACTCCAGTGAAGCTTTCTTGCTGTAGTACATGAACAACTTTGCTCTGCAATCAGGTTACCCCAGTTTAAATCTGAATGTATATGCAATTTACTAGCTCTTAACCTAGGGCAGAATCTGTGAAAGAAGCCTAGTTCAAAGCAGGTAAGTAGAGAGAAGTTTCAGCAAGATTCTAGGGGGCCTGCTTAAGCAGCATCTCAATATCATCCTGCATCTTGATGGTTTCAAACCGCCTGCTGTAACGCTTGAAAGGCACTCCATCACGACCAATGAGGAACTTTTCAAAGTTCCATGCGATATCAGAACGACACACAGGAGACCAGATGATGAACTGCGGATTGGTCATCAGGGATACAGGGTCATCGTGTGGGTAAGGCAATGCTTCTTTCAGGAACTTGAAGAGAGGGTGTGCATTTGCTCCATTGACCTCACACTTTTCAAACACACTGAAGTTGGGCTCATACCCCTTGCCTGGGCGGACATACTTGAGTGAATTCAGAATCTCCTCATTGGTGGTATTTTCCTGTAAAAAAAAGGGGAGAGAAGGTACATGCTCAAGTAATCATGTTCATCACCACAGCTGCCACCAAAAGGGCACTAACTTCTGCTTTATTGTAGCATCTGTCCTCTGCTTAACAAATCCTTTCTATCAATAGCATCTTTGCTGAAACAGCCAGAATGTTGTCTTGCAGAAATCCTGAACTAGCATATTATTCAGATGCTACTTGTTATAGTTAACTAGTCTGGCTCAGTTATGGGGGAAACAATCTACCAGTTCTGTAATCTGTTCTGTTGCATTAGCCACAACTATCATGACTTGCAATATTCTGTTCCTTATAGAAACTTGTTAGAATTTCTCTTTCCAGTAAGCCAAGCTCCCTGGTGACCTTTGCAACATATTGCTCAAGTGGTAGAAAGCATTTTAGAGGAAGTGGTGCTGACGTATGTGCTGGACTGCACCAGAAGGGCTTCAGTGAGGTACACCAGGAAATCACAAAATAACTGATTTTTTTCCCTATTTTAAACCCTTAGCAGTTAGGGTTCCTCATACACACACCTGTGAAGGGGCTCTGAAGTTACTCTGTTCTGCACTCCAGCTTAGCTATCTGCAGCTCACAGATGCTCAGAGACTGCTTTAAACATTTTGGTATATCCTTTCCCTGCAGTAAATTCTCTCTGTACATTGCCTTTAAAGTGTGGCTGAAAAATGAAGTAGTAAGGAGCCCATATCCATTTTGGCCAAGCAGGTATTTGCACAGGCAGGTGGCAACAAATCAGTTCCATCCAGTAGAGCTCTACAACACTGGTTTGCAAAAACAAAGTCTGGCTATTTGAGATTTTTATTCTCATTTAACCTTCACTTGGCAAGAATCTGACTTCTCAAACCTTTTGGGTTTCAGCCATTATCCAGTGAAAAGCCAGTGAGTCATTTACAGTGCCACCTATTAGAAAGCTTAGTAGACTTCAAAGCATCCTGAAGTTTGTTCTCTCAATCCCTATGTTCCACACCGGATTGCAGTTTTAAAACTAAAATGTTTCAATATCTGATTGGCTGTGCAACTGACCTAAGCAGCCTGTCCCTTTTTTGGTCCTACAAATCGAAAGTGTGCAAAACCAAACCCCAGTGTTTGATTCTACTCTTTATTTCCATATCCATTATGTCATAAAGTAAAAAACTGTTTCAAGTTACTATCCATGCTTACTGGGGATTTTAGGTGCTGTAATCTAACACAGTCAGGGAACACTAGGTTGAAAGGATCAGAGACTTGCCTATTGTAGACCCACTATAACAAAGGAAGAAGGATCTGAGTTTCGCAAGCTCCCTTTCGGGTAAATCAATGTATTTTTTGTATTGTTATATTTAATGGTAATTTATTATGTACTATTGTATTTCAATGTATTTTATCATGTTGTAAGCCGCCCCGAGGTTTCGGCAAGGGGCGGCATAGAAATGTTATAATAATAATAATAATAATAATAATAATAATAATAAAGCTTAGGAGCAAACAAAATGAGGAAGTTGGCAAAGGACTAGCCGCATACATGCAGTGTAACTTGCGGAGTTCCCTCTGCTAGCCGGAAAGAAGGTAGCTCAAGCCGCCTTTTTTCACTGTCCTGAGAAGCTACAAACGTGGAAAATAAGGCAATGGTCTAATAGACTTGCTTAGACCAAGCTCCCCCTCAGTAAGAAAGCCGAAGGGCAATCCAGAAGGTGCACGCTAAGATGCGTGTCCTTCCCCCATGATGGCAGCCCCATGTATCCAAGGGCACGTCCATTCAAGGCTCCGGAACCCTGCCAGAGACAGCGGCGCCAATCGAGATTCCAGTTTCGACAGTCAGGAACAAAGCTACGAGCAAGGCTTAGTTCGCACTCAGTCCTGCCCCACATCTTTTCTAACGATGCTGTTCATATATGTGCCATCGGCGGCATCACAGCTAGGGAAAAAAAGTACCCCGAAATATGTCTGAAGTGCATTCCCCGCGACACAGCCGGGCTCAGCAAGTCTCCCCCACGGAGCCCCGCTCAACAAACCGGTCTCGCTCGAGGTAGGCAGGGCGCCTTTGCGCACGCGTGCAACGCAACCAGCGAGAGGAACGGAATCGCTCGGGGTGGGAGACCTGCCGCCCGCCGCGCTGCCTCGCTCGCGGTTCAGCGTACCTGGTGGCCGAACTGGTTGCACGGGAAAGCGAGCACGGCGAACCCCTCAGGCCCGAAGCGCCGCTGCAGCTCGTGGAACTGCGTGTAGTCCCGCGTAGTCGTGCCTCAGAGCGAAGCCACGTTAGAAACCAGCAGCACCCGTCCCACCAACGAGCCCAGATCTACAGGCTCCGCCGCCCCAAGCGGCCGCACCATTTGCCCCGCCAGCCCGGCCAACGACTTCCCCGCCATTGCAAGAGCAGCCACGCTTTCTCCGCTGCAAGTACGCCGGCAAAGGGCCCTTAGCTCTCCTTTTAAGAACTCAGCAGCTTCGCCCGCCCAGATAGTTGCGCGTACTGAGCAGCTTCGCCCGCCCAGATAGTTGCGCGGCCCCACCCAGCTGGGTTGCCCTTGATTGGAGGCTCAGCCCAGCCCGCCTGCACCGCGAGAATGCCAGGCCTGTGCTATAACAGTTAACTGAGAGGCCTTCCGCGATAGTGCTCACAGGTTCCTCGAATGATCTCTAATTTTGCAACGAGTGTTGCTGGTTGATATTCTCTTCCGTCGGTTTCATTCCTTTAATGGTTGCATCGAAGGTCAAGACACACTTTATTACTTTAAGGAATGCGTTGCTAACCATTGTTCGCCCCTACTTAGAATAGACCCGTTAGGGCCAGTTCATTTAAATGGGGCTGCTCACTACGTAAGATTAACATTGGGCGCAGCCCTTTGAGTTTGGAGGCGAGTGGCTGTTCGGCAGCTGTCCCTGCTGACGAGGCCGGGAGACAGAAGAGTAAGCAGCTACTCTCATGTCGTCCCCCGCCCAGCAGCAGAGGTTGAGGAAAAGTGCGGAGAGCCACTGCCAGTAGCTCTTGATTCGTCTCCCTTGTTCATTCTCTTTGGGAATCACGGAAGAGGAAACTGGGCCTCCAGTGGGCCTTCCTAGAGACGAAGCCCAGAAATCTGCCAGCTTCTTCGCTTGCTCTCTCAGCAGCAGGGCACAGATTGATTGTCAGGAAAGGAACAGCACTTCATCTTCTCACTTGCTCTCTCCCTCGGGGGTGAGGTGCAGGGGCAAGGTTAAGGATTGGGCCCAACTCCATGATACGCGGTGCAAATATGTCAGCAGTAAGATGCGTTCTTTCCACTGCACACCCACGGAGAGAAGGAGCACTGGTGCTGTCTCCTACTCTTAATTTTCTCCCTCTCTGCCTCAGGACGACGACACCAGTGCATGGGTAGGCCGGGAAGCTGCCCAGCCAGGGTCCCCAGTCTCTCACCCTCCCAGTGAGCCTGATGGGGGGGAGGGGGGAAGAGGAATGGGTGTTCACTGCTTACTTTTTTTACTGCCTGTTTTTCTTTGAAAAGAATGAAGAGCTTAAAGCACCTGAAAGTTTATGCTAGAATGAATTGATTCCTTATGACTATATTTTGTATAGGTGCCGAAATATTTTTTTCCTTTTTGCAGCCATGAACCAGCATGGCTATCCCTCTGGGCATGTACTTCTTTAGAGGTTTTGAGCATTATTTCTTGGAATGTTATTGCATCCTATAAAATTGAAGCAGTATTGAAAGATTTCTCTATAATCACAGCTTTGAGTATACAAGCAGCAGTGCTGATGTTTTTAAAATAAAAAACTATACAGTTTCATAGCAACATGTAAATATAGCCATACACTTACTGTATTTATGGTCTGCTGTTTTCCTGCAGATTAACTCAAACTGACATAATCCTCCATCTTTTCAATTTCATTCTCACAGCAACCATTTGAGGTAAGTTTAGACTGATAATCAAGAGTCATCCAGTGAACTTCATGGCCAAGTGAGGACTAGAACCTGGCTCTCCTGAGGCTCAGTCAAATGCTCTAACCACTACACCACACTATATTTTTTCTAGCAGACTATTTTTTCTGTGTGTAAGGAAGATTTAGCACTTTTGGGGGTGAGCAGGTTGCAGTTATTATTCATCACATCTTTTAATTTTTGTATGTCTTGTTTGCCCGTGTTTTGCTTTCTCTTTCTAAATGAAGGCTTTTCCTTCCAATCTGAAGATTGGATTGTGCTATATTGTTACTCTGGGACTGGAAAACAGAAGAAACTACATTCTGGCTGCATGGGCTGCTTCCCAGTAATAATGTGGAGCCAAGAAGGGGGCCAATCTGGCTCATCTCCAACAATGGAGGCCCAGTTGCAGTGAACTTGCTTCCTTCTCCCTGCCAGAAAGAACACTTGGCCCTACTGACAGTTGTCCCCAGTCATCAGACTGCAAAAGGAAGGGAAAGGAACTCTTTAGCACCATTCATCTGCCAAAGGAACAGAAACCACAAATTCCTGTTCAAGGAGGAACACAGTAACAGAAGATGAGCTTAATTCAAAGTGGTTTTAAATGCCTTCTTAGAGTGCATCAGTTCTGGCCTTTAAAAACTGTTTTCCCTCCTCTTTTTCTTTCTAATTCCATTCTATTTTTGCATCTTAACTTTTTTAGTTAGTAAATGGGAAAGCAGGGCCTGGCACCCTTTTTGATTTAATGGAGCCACTTTGGGAGGTATTAATTGTCTCAAAAGCAGGATGAATTGCAGCAAATAAACATTCAGGACTGTATTTATCTCTGTCTATATTCAGGTCACCACTTCTTTTGACGAGTTTCATGAAACATCTGTTGTCTAAATAATATATAAAAAGTTGAGATCAGATTCCATAATGGATAATCTTGTCAATGGATATAGTACATGTTATTTCATTTGGAAGATTAAAGCAGGTCTTTTTCTCTCTGCCACCCCTTTTGTTTAAGTAATATTTCTATGATAATTATGTAAAATGGATAATTTCTTACTGCCTTTGTTGATGGCTTTAACTTAATATATGGTGTGTGCAATTTGCCCATTAGGATTTTTTTCATGATTTTCAACAGAAATCTTCCTTCCTGCAACTTGAATCCATTAACTTAGGTCCTCCAGTCTTGGTTGATAGACATGCCTAATTGTAAAGTCACAACATTTATTGGTAAGTACACTTGACATGTGTTGATAAGGATCTGATTAGTGTGGGATAGCCATCTTTTGGAGCATACAGTAACTAATTCACTCTGTCAGAGGTCTTTTCCATATCTAGTGGCAAGACTGGTCTGATCCCAGTAGGTCTCTTCTTATGTTTTTATAACTGCAAATAAAAGTATAGGTAGCAGCTTCCTCATTTTGACCTGGTCCATACCTTCTTTTAAACCAGTCCCATCCAAACTCTGTAGATGAACCAAGTGGGGAGGTGGAATGCTTGTAGGCTGGGACATGGTGGGTGTTACACACACAGCATTTCATTTGAGAAATAGGCAGGCAGAGAGATGGATGTTTCTAGAAGAAAGGAAAGGAAACTTATCTTGAAAGGAAATAAAAGTTTGCTGTATTCAGTTAAGGGGGAAGCCACTTTGGTGACAAGCTTTGGGAGTTGCTTATTTTTGCATTAACTCCTGCTTCTAGGCTGGAGTGTGTATACCAAGGCTGACAAAGCTCCCTTCTCAGGTGCCTCATTTCTAGAAAGGCTTGGTACGAATCACTGGAATAGAGTAGGGGAAGACTACCTGGGAGGTGGTTTGCTTCAGCCATCTTGATTCTGAACTGTACATAGGTTTGTTTGATGGGTGGCAACTGTTTGAAAAGTGTTTCAATAGAACACCTCCAATAGAAACTATTCATTACCCCACCTGAAAGAGGACTGTAGCTGTCTGACTTCAGCTGTAATATTTGAACAGCTGCAGGGAGATTTTGTCATCACTGCTTAGCAGTGCTTTTTACTGAGTGAAGTATGTGTGTGTTCATTTTTATCCCAGGCTTGTCTTTCGGCAAGGAGGCACACCAGTTTTCTTCTCCCCCATGTTATTTTCACACTAGGTTAGGCTGAGAAAAAAGTGACTATCCAAGTAGACCTGGTGAGCTTCACAGCCAAGTGGGAATTTGAACTTGGATTTTCCCTACTCTGTTCTAGTTCACCGCTCTAATTATGACACCACCTTTAGTTCATCCTTGTCAGTGATGTGCAAGCAAGTAAAAATTATGCCAGCATGTGTGTGATCTTTTCAGAAGTATCACTGGATATGTGGTAGGAAAGGCAGCCAAGGGGCTGGAGCAGGTCCCCTGTGAGAAAAAGTTACAGTGCCTGGGACTGTGTAGCTTGGGGGGTGGGGGGAATAAAGTAAGGGAAGACATGGTCAAGATGTGCAAATAATGCATGGGATGAAGACAGTGGATAGAGAATGGGGTTTTGTTTCTCATAATACTAGAATCCAGAGTCATCCCATGAAGCTGGTTGGTGTGCATTTTACTACAGATGTTGAAAACTGCTTCTTCACATGATGTATATTTAAACTATGGAATCTACTAAGAGCAGATGCAGTGATGGCCACCAATGTGAATGGCTTTGAAAGAGGTTAGACAAATTCCTGGAGGATCAGGCCATCCATGGCTTCTAATCTTGATGACTATATGAGTATCAGAACATCAGTGTGGTGCATAAGTTATAGTGTTGAACTAGAAGTGGGGAGTTCCAGGTTCTGGTCCCCATTCTGCAAGGAAGCTCACTGGGTGAGTCACTCTCTCTTGGCCTGACCTCCCTCCTGAGGCAGTTATGTGACTAAAATGGGAAATGAGGAGAATCATGTATATAGCCTTATGTTCCTTGAAAGGGATCTGGGATATGTCTATAGCAAATAGATATCTGAGGCAATACGCTGGAGAACTTGGGCAGGAAGATGTTGTTGCACTTCTGGTGGGATCTTAGGGGCAGCTGGATGGCTGCTGTGTGACCAAAACAGTGAACTCAGTGGACACATCCTGACTCAGCAGGGCTTTTCTTATGTTAGTCACCCCACAGTGTCCTGTTGTAACTGCACCTGGGAAGGATCTGAGTACAAGATGACACACCTTTGTCTTATGTCCAAAAGAGAGCCATTTAGTTCTTCCTTCAGTGGCTCTTGCCAGTTTGGGGCGTTGTCTTTTGTATCAACGTTTGCTCGTACGCTGAGGTTGCCACCCTTATCCCTGGCAATGTTTCTGTGGTTTTAACAGCAGCACAACAGACAGAACTTCAGAATGTCAAACTTTTCCTTGTTTGCACCTTGAATGTTAGTCATGGAACTATTCAAATGCCTCCCCATGGAGGGTGGGGGTGGCTAGCCAGAATGTCTAATGATGGGAGGCCCATCAGGCAGCAGTAATGAAAGGTTACCCACTCACGCTGTCTGGTTCCTATATTGAACTGGTGACACACAATCCTCCTTCCAGCATGGATTTCTAGGACCCAAAACACCTTTAGCTGCTCCTCATGGTCTCCTTTAATGCTAAGGATGTTTATTTATGTAATTGATTTCTATGCCACTTGATAGCCAAAGCTCTCTGGGCTGTTTATTATTCAGTTGTATGATTTGCACAGGTGAGAAGAAATTGTATTAAAATGTTAGGGAAGCCTGGCTTAAGGCAGGGCAGGAGGAGTTTTATCTTGTGAATTTCACTGCCACAAGATGTGATGGTGGTGTTGCTAGCTTGGTGTGTGTGGGTGTGGGTGTGTGTGTGTGTGAAAGAGATTAGAACAGCCTCTGCCAACCTGGTGCTGGACTACAACTCCTGTGATCTTCAGGAAAAGTCTTCCTAGCTAGGGATGATGGGAATTAGAATCCAGCTGATCTGGAGCACCCTAGGAAAGGGTGAATTAGAGCTCTGTCTGCCACCTTGGATCTGAGAGTCTGAATTATCCCATGGCTCCCTAGACTATGTCCAAATAGACTTGAGCAGCAGAGCAGTTTAAACATTCCCCGATCATAGTAGACACTTCAAAGAGAGGCTGCCTGTCATTCACCCATTCTTCCTTTTCAAAATCAGGCTACCTGGCTGGCTGTGTGCTAAGTGCTTCAAGTAGTAGCACAGTGAAGAGGCTGGGGATGCAGATGAAGATTAAATGGCTGGAAAAGATGGTTTCCATGGATTTTCAAGACTGTGAATAAGTGTGTCATGAACTAATGTTATGGATTATTTGTGTTTATGGTCATGAAGAAGGGCTGTAGCTTAGTGGTACAGGATCAGTCCCTGGCATCTTAGGTAGGGCTGGGAAAGACTCACCCAAAACTTATGGGGCTGCTGCCAATCAGTGCAAACAATATTGAACTAGATGGGCTAATGGTCTGATTAAGCATAGGCAGCTTCAGAATTTCCTCTTGGTTGTAACTCAGTGCAAAATAAGCTTGTCTAACTAGCAATTTTATTGCTGCCAATTTTAATAAGTAACATCTTTTGTTCCATTGATGCTGTTAGCATTTTATGTTGCTTGTTTTCAGAAATTATTTTTAATTGCGCTCATGCTTCTGTGGATTATGCACTTTACAGTTTTATAGCTATGCTGTGTAATATTCTGGGTACATTTAGAGGAACAGTTGGGAATAAATTAATACAAAATAAAATATTGTTACCTCTATAGGAAAGGGTGAAAGTTGACAGGTTTTAAGCTAAAACCATGCAACATAATCCAAACACAGGTTGTCTGACTGCACACCCCCAAATTTTGTTTGTCCTACAAAGTTGAGTTCTTCACATTTTTTGCTACACAGATAGCAAAAATCTATCTGTGACAAAGCTGGTTAGTGTGAGGAAGTTGTTCCTCTGTGTCTTTGGAGCAGAAAGTGTTGTTCTTGTATCAGTCTGGCCCTTGTTGAAATTCTTGCACAAGAGTCAGTAGTCAGCCAATAAAAAGCACTGGCTGATGTGATTGTGCAAAGTATTTCCTGGCATGCTTAGAAAGGGTGGTGATGGAAAAACACTATGTAAATATTTATCCCGCTTTTTAAATGCTGGGTTTATATAAGAAAATTTACAACAAATGGACTACTATTGTGATGAAATTATTATTTCTTGCATTTTAGCTCAAAAGACTCCAAAGGTGGCTTACAAGGATAAAAAATAAGCCTGCTGAATTACAATTTAAAAGTCATGGCACAAAAGGAAAGTGGATTGGGAGGAAAGCATTCTTTTAAACTGAGGCACTAGAATCTTAGTTGAAGCTAGGCATGTTGGAGAATTCTGAAGCAGACTTATAGAATCATAGGATGGTAGAGTTGGATGGAACCAAAAAGGCCATCAGATCTAACCCCCTGCTGTTGCAGGACAACAATTTATATCACCCCACTCAAATGAATTTGAATTGGTAAGAAATCTGACCTCTGGATTGCACAGCAGCTTGGCTTTCCCTGAGTTGTTCAGTTTCAGACTGTTTTTAATGTTCCAATAACAAAAATAGACTTGTGGGTTGAATATTATTTGCAAACTGCCAGTTGACTGCTTCTGCCTAATGCAGTAGTGTAACAGTCAGAAGTATTGGCAAATCATAGAATTTGGAGAACAAAAATGGTGCAGTACTTCCTCTTCAACATTGTAGTCAGTAAACAATATTACTGAAGACTACTACTATCATGCAACTTCCAGCGTGAAAGACTAGCAGAGACTGAAGCAGCTTATTTTACTACGTTTTAACATATTTTATTTTTTGTTTCACAGAAAAGTGCTTGAGTAAGGGCTGACAGGATACACCATGCACAAAACAAATGGGAAATAATTACTGTGCTACATGATGGAACTTCATCATGCCATCTCCCTTAAGCAACCCTCATTGCAGTAATGATGGATGTCAGTGTGTCATCTTACACAACAGATAATCACATTGTGCATGCCTTGGCACTGTTGTTGAGACATATTGCTGAGGTCATGTCTACAAAACACTGGCAAATAGCGTATCGTATTTCATAGAAGTGTGTGCAGAGTATTAATTTAAGCAGTTGCAAACACTGTTGCCAACATCTGAAGAACTACCTCAAGTGTACCCTAGGGTTTAGACATGCAATGGGATTAACAAATTGAACCAAATCAAAATTTCCGGTCATCAGTAGACTTTCATGTAATGCCAAATTGATTTTCAAGCTCCCCTTCATGTCAAGAGTCTTCATGGGACTGTGAAGTAATGCTATTCTTCAAGAAACCAATCCAAGGGCACAATCCAATTGCCTCTGGATAGAATGGGTGAGAGTCATAGGATTATTTGGAGCTCTGCAGCTCCAGGTTCTGTGGATATGGACTTGGAACTCTGAAGACTAATCCTACACCCTGACTCCAGCAGAGTTTGGTTTTGATGTAGTGTGATCATCCATTCTTAAAAGCTGATTAGTCTTTTCCAGTGGAATATTCATGATCATTAGATAGATGGGAATAATGTTACAAATGACACCCCAGCCTAACTGAAATGGTAAAGTTTTTCCCAAGTACATGGTTGCATAAAACAGTTGTGTCATCCAGTTGATTTTTCCCGATTCATTACTTGATCAAGTAGTAATTTCTCTTGATCTGTTACACACAGGATGTCTTCACATCCACTGTCACTCTCCATACTTACAGAGTACACTCTAATGTGGGGCTTTTCCGTTTTTATAGATGCTTGGATTAGACATAGTTGTTAGAGTTATGGCATTTCTTCCTATAAGAAGTAAGCTGTACAATTCTGATTTTGTCTTGTGTTCCCTTAAAAAGTACTTGTAGTGCTGTTATTCACGTAGGTTCTAGATTGGGTTTCTCCCTCTTTTCTGTACTATATGGAGAGGCTTATTTCCAGGGCTCTAACCTTGTCTTCAGATAACTCAGCTAACCTGAAAATGCCCAAACTTTCATCTAAGGTCACGTCTGCTTCCCAGAGCAGTCTGCATTGTTCTTAAATGTCCTGTATGGCATACACTGCCCAGTCCATTGTCAAGGAGTTTTTGCTATCTTCAAAATTGCAGCTATCTCCTAACATCTTTAACAGTGCAGTGTCCACGTAGAGATTAAACTCCTCTTTTCATGTTTGAGCTAGATTCTGAACTTGCTGGTTTCATGTGCTTGGTGGCTTCAGGCCCACCATTTTTACCTTCTCTTACTTTTTCTTCCCCCACCCCTGGTTGTTTTCTTTTACCAGCTCACATGTGGTGTTGTTCTAAGATGAAATCACCTTTATCACCATGGTTCAATTACACTTTACATAAACACATGATACACAACCAGGTGATTTTTTGCAGAGGTGTCTCAGGGTGTGGCTTCTCTCCCCCCACAGGGTGGAAGCAGTTGCCCTGAACTACCTCCTAGTTTCTCTCAGGAAGCACAGCCCTAGTAGTTCCTTTGTACTGTTAGATGCTACCATCATATTGGGAACTACCTGCACTTTTAGGTGAGTTCTACATAGAACACATTACAATAATCCACCATGGATTTTACCAGGATGAAATAAGTTTCCAGGCCATTTCTCACTCTGAGAAGGCATGGGGCTGGCATATCAGCCCTGCTCGTTAGTTGTCTTTCACTTGCAGCACCTCTAAAGCCAAAGTGCACCCTACCTTAGTCTGGCTTGAGGCAATTGTGACTCCACTAGCAAAGGCTACCACCAGCAGCATCTCTTCCAGGACTAAAGAGTAGCAATGAGGACACAAGCAGGCTACTGAACATTTCCTTTGCAGATTAGAACATGGATGTATATAATCTGTTTTATACTTACTGAGCTAATTTTCACCACATTCCCCCAAACTCAAGTGAAAGCCACCCCCCTAGGTGGGGAAAAGAGTTGGTACAACTGGTCAGACAAGTTTGTCAGGCGCTTGTGTATGTTGCAGTTGAGTGTTCTAATCAGATAAACTTGGTCAAGGATAAACTGGGACTCCCTCCCCACCCTCTGCAAGTCGAGCTTTTCTACATGCTATTCTTGCCAAAGCCTTCTATCCCAATGCAATCACTATGGTTGAGACTATTGGACTGAGACTCGGGATTTGGGTTCTAGTTCCCACTTGGCCAAGTTCATTGGCTGACCTTGGGCATGTCATCAACTCTCAGCCTAACCCTACTCACGGGGTTGTTGTGAAGATACAGTGCAGAAAAGTACCTTTTAAGCTACCTTGGGTTCCTTGCAAGAGGAAGAAAGAAGGGCTGTAAATGTAATAAAATAATACACCTGTTCAGCTGAGTTAATCCTCTCATATCTTTGGTGGAATAAAATTTGAACAGTTGAGTGATGGCCTGATAGCACTTTTTCTTCTACTTGGGAGTGCCATCAGCAGGTGCTAACAAGGCTTCAAGGGGGAGAGGGGGGAGTGTAAATAAAGCCTCTTATACAGCAATTGTGATAATAAATCTGTCCAGATCTGTGAAGTAATTGTATGCTCAGACTTTACAATTGATGCAAATGTAAGATTTCAAATCTGTTTCTTTTCTTGTAACAGTTAAAATGTACGTGTTCATAAATCTCATTATCAAATACAGTCTGGCAAGCTATTTTAGTCATCACATCCTCTCCCTAGTTAATTCCTTTAGAGTGGAATCCTGAATTTCAAAGTTTTTGTTTTGAGGACCTGCAAACAGATCATTGGAAGCAATTGCTGTGTTACTTTAGTCTTTTAAAGTACAGTATTGCATTGGAAAGCTATTAAAAAGGGATTCCCTAGAAGATGAAACATCTCACTTGCTTACAAAAGCAAACTGGGGAGACTTTTTGAACATTACCACAATGTCAACTATAGCTTAAACATTTAGCAGTCTGGATTATTCACTGCCGAGTACATTAACGGGATAGCTCAATTGGAAGTGGACTGCCCCATTATTGGGCAATGTCACAAAGCATTCTTAAAATGGTCTTGCTTGAGTAGCAAGATTTTTGATCAAAGGTACAGTGTGCAGAGTTGGACGTGTAAAGGAATCAGAGTTGTGGTGAACTGAATACCTTTGATATAGTTGCGATGTTGCTTGGTGCATTTTATTAAGGAATCACCTCCCAGTTACTTTGCTGACTAGTTTTGCTTTTTTAGATGTGCTTTAAGGCAGCAATGCAAGGATGGATCCCCTTGAGGAACAGCTGCTCTGATCTTTGTCACTCCATACCCTTATGGAGCTTAGGTAGCTTGCTGGAGGGCTGCTGTTAAGATAAGATGCTAGCACTTTTCTAGAGCCAAGAAAAAATTCAGGGGACAATAAAATGTAAAATCCTTCAAATTTTTTGGGAGGGTTTTTGCAGTTTGTGAATGTTGCTTTTGGCAATTTTACTGCAACGGAAGAGTGCTGGTTTCTTTTAAAATGCATGTTATTCAAACCTCAGAGCAAGTTTATATTTTTAGAAAACAGTACAGCAAGGTACATAAACACCAGAATACAGGGAGCTTAGAAAACTGCCTTTATTCTATTAGTCGTTGGAAACAAATACAGAAGAGAGTTTAGTTTGCTGCAGAACAGCAAGACGTTCACAGGATGGGAATTTGGCCAGCAGATGATAAGCAAGAACTTGCATTTTCAGACTGGAGCTGGATCCAGCAGGGGTTAACTTAAAGCTTCTGAAACATTCAGTTACCTTGACTGTAAAACAGCTGCCTTTCCCTTGCTCCTGAAGGAGGTATTAAAGATGAGCTTTCTGGGGATGTTTAAGTCATACAAATGGATCGGACAATTACAAATGGGGAAGGGCATCACTCTCCATTTGACTTTATTTGCAAGTACACTCTTAAAAAAACCCAGAACACCTTACGCAGAAGTTACAAGCAAAACAGTATTAGGAAATCCAATTATACAAAAAATACTACATCTAGGCTGGGATATATAGATTTATTTTTGGTAACATACATTTAAGTGGCACTAATTACACAGTAACTATAAGGTAACTAACATGAAACCATGGAACTGTTACTTTTCATAGCTGAGAGAGACTCCGGTAATTTCAGAGTTAGCACATTTTCCAAATATCATTTCCTATTAAAGAACCTCTTGGAGTAAGTGATCAGAAGAACCCCCCCTCCTCTCAATGTGAAAACACTAAAGTTATTCAGGATCTCATCCAAAGCTATGTCTGTTGTACCTGAACAGGTAGAACATGTTAGTTATGGAGTAGTTACAGCCCAATTCTCAGTGTTACCAGCTTTCTTCCCATGTCTAAAAAAGCAAGAAGAGAATTGTCTTCAATTAGCGCCAGGCATATCCTGCAAGTGCAGAGAAAGTTTTGTTAAAGGAATGTTGAAGTTAACCCTTGTGTGCACAGATGTAGTTGATGCAGACCATTATAAAAAAATCATGGTTGGCTTCTAAATACTGGTAGCAAGACTCGATTTTAAATCTCTTAAGTAAATTATAGATAAATGAAAAGGCTGGTAATCATACACTAAGATTAATAAACAGCACTTCAAAAATTCATTGAATGCGGGGCACTGCTTCAGCCATCTTCCCTTGGCTGTGCTTTACAAGAGACGGCACCCAGATTTTTTTTTGCCACGTCGGGCTTGTAAAGCAGCTCTAGTGGCCATTTCAAACACTTCCCTCACACCGTCTTTGGTCTTTGCACTGCATTCCATGTATCCAAAAGCACCGATGCGGTTTGCCATATCCCTGCCCTCTTCAGGTTTGACTGGTTCCTGTACAAACACAAGAAGAGTGAATTAATAGGAGGTCATTTCCTTCTATTAAGGGGGCTTTTTTTTGTTCTTCCAGTTGAGATACGTGCTGATTTTGCTACTATTTTCTATTGAAAAAAAATTGGACATTACTTTCTAGCAAGAGGAGGCCTTCTAAAATTGAGGTAAATATATCAAAGTGGTATACTGTTAGTAAGCTTTTAATTACTATTTTACTTTGTAGCACTATTTTTTAAAGATACAATGCAATACAAGTACTGTAGGAGGTTTTAGGGATCTGGTGGGAATCTGCTGGATTCCCTGGTCTCTTCTCCCGATTCCAGTGCGCTTTGTGGCAGCTCAGTTCCTGGTTACTGTGCTGAGTGAGACGCATGGTACAAGCCTATAAAGCCCTAAACGGCTTGGGACCTGGATATCTAAAGGAATGCTTGCGCCAATATATGCCCTCCCGCCCCTTGAGATCAGCAACGGATGCCCTCCTCCGGGTACTCACCCTCCTAATATCTTTCATGGAGGGTTCCCGGAGAAGGGCATCCTCTCTGGGGAGCTCATTCCATAGATGGGGCGCCACCACAGAGAAAGCCCTTCTCCGGGAACCCTCCATGAAAGATATTAGGAGGGTGAGTACCCGGAGGAGGGCTTTCTCTGTGGTGGCGCCCCATCTATGGAATGAGCTCCCCAGAGAGGTCTGCCTGGCGCCGTCATTATTTGTTTTTCGGCACCAGGCTAAGACCTTTTTATTTAAAACTCATTTTAATTGCTAAATTATTGAATTAATTAGGATTTTAAAATTAGCCGAGAATGCACCGGGGGTTTTTAAATGTTTTTTTTCTTTTAAATTATTATTTTATTATTATTATTTATGCATGTTTTTATGTATTTTTTGTGAGCCGCCCCGAGGCTTTGTTGCGATGGGGGCGGCATAGAAATGTTTTAAATAAATAAATAAATAAATAAATAAAGTCGTGCTACTCTTGCATGCAAGGAAGAGCCACTCAAATGGCAACTGCTCCTGGCACAGTCCCCCAACTGCTCGCGGCATTGCTCAGTGTTGGAGCAGCCAGAGTGATGCTATGAGTAGTCGGGGAGCTGCTAATCACGTGTGACAGCAACAACACAAGCACTCAGGGGCTGTGCCAGAAGCAACCACTGCTTTAGCAATGCTGCGAGTAGTCGGGGGCAATGCTTTCCTGGTGAGCACCCTCCAATCAGTCTTCTTCCATGCCAGCTGGAACTGCCTTTTGGGCAGCTCCTGGCCTGAAAAAAGGTTGCTGCTGTGCAATTGGGGCTCTGTGAGCATTCACAGGCTCCTCCCTTTTTTGGCTCTCTTTGGAAGACTGGGCTGAGCACAATAGGAAGCCCACAAATGCTTAAGGTATGGATTCTGACCAGGTTCATTCCATCCCTAGTTACAAATAGTATTTAAAAGAAATGTCTTATAGGTCATTTTATAAGTAGTAATGTGTGAGGAATCTGGTTTGGGGGGTGGCAGTCTGTTGGATTTCTTCAAATCAGCTCTCTGGACTTTGGCCTGCTTTCTCTCTGCTCTCAGTCCACCTTGCACCAAGCATTCACTCGAGTGTCCTGCACGAAGTGAGTCTAAGTATGCCTGCAAGGCTGGCTTGTGCCCAAGCCATTCACACACCCACTGTACAAGTGGAGTTTTGCTTCTGCATGCGTGACTGGAGGCGTGGCAGACTTTGCACAAAGAAGTACATACTTTGTGTTCTTGGTACAACATTGGGAATGAACTATAGTTATTCTTGGTGCGCTTTCCCAGGTCAGTATTGCACTGGCTCTTCAGATGAAGACAATGATGGCTGGAAAATGGAAAGTGCAGGAACTGAGAGGGCAGAGGAACGTGCAGCCGTCTCAAGGCTGTTGCCTCAGGTGCTCACACAAATCATGAGAACAGAGAGGGCCTGAAAGAGAAGGGAGGAGACAAAGGAGAGGACAAGCCCTTACCCTGTCCAGTCCCTGACCCCATATGTGGTGTAGGGGTACAAGAGCTATACAATCAGAGGGTCTGCAGAGATTTGGAGGTCAGCCCTTCTCCAGAAGGGTGCAGCCTACTGTTACTTAAAAGGAGAATTTTTGGAAGTTGGTTCTAGTTTGGGAGCAACAAAACACTCTGTTTATACTTACAGAGCAGTCTTCCAGTTGCTGCAGCTTGCTCGTTGTGAACTGGCAATAAAGGGCTATTTTGCAAAGAGACTGGCTGTTGTTTTGGAAGCTTGAAATGAGTAAGGGGAAGCCAGCTTCAAACACTAGTGTTCCCAAGCATTCATAGATTTGGTCTTGGCTCACATCTCAGTCAGGATGAAGCATGGGAAAGAAGTCCAGGGAGCGCAAGAGAATTTGATTCTGGCCTGGTCTTCGCATTCCTATGTGTACTTGCAACAAGTGTGTCAAGTTTTTTCTGAGTCAGGAGTTTATGTATGCATTAACCTATTGGGTTCTAAGGTTTAGCCATTGTAGAGTTTTAAGCATCTTTCCATAATATATTTAATGTGACAGGGCCTACCTGTTAGTCTTAAAAAGGGGGAGGGTACTATACATTGAAGCAAGTGCTTCATTTGGTATGTGATTTTTTTTTCAAGACAAATAACACATCTTCTTGGTATCTAAGTCCAGATTAACTGTATTGCTAATGGGACTGCTACCAACATAAATATAAGTAATTTTGGGTAAATAGCTTCTATCTCCTTCAACAATGTTCAGGCTATAATTTAACAACATTGTTTGCATTGCAATTTTTGAAATTTAAATATCTTTCTCCAAATTCAGATAAGTTTAGGGTCACACTGCATATGACTTTAAGTAATTTTGCTTTTAGACCCCCTCCAACATTTTGATGTAACAGCACCCATTATGTAGGCTAATGTATGTATGTATAATTTTTAAAAAACCTAACTTGTTGGTGAAGCCATCTGGGTTTGGAGTTTACTGTTCTCGTGGCACCTTTAATATCATCTTAAATCATTTTAAGTAACTTTTGTTGGTTGCAGTTTTACGATTTATGCCTACTTTTATCAAGTTAATTGGTAATGTATCTCTCAGCTGGTAAGTTGGGGGGCCAGCTTAAAATCTGAAGAACTAGGTAAATGATGCTGTGAATAACCTTGTTCCTCCTGGATTTCACAGAGGCAGGTTTTGATTTCTAATTGATTTTGTTGCAGACCATTAATATTGAGCCTTTGTTGGCAGATTCATAAAATCTGTAATTTAAAAATATAGTAGTTGTGATTTACTTAACTTAGGAAACTAAAGTGAGGAGAGAAGAAGCACTCTATTTTGGAAACCAATTTTTACACCTTAAAATCTTCATTATTTTCCCTCTGTCCACTTTGAAAAAATAATCATGACAACATTATTTGTTGCATTATTTCTCACTAGGTAGAACAAAACAATGGTGGAAAGGGACTAGTTACAGTTACACCTAGTTCTTGATATGCTACTTGGGCTACTGTGTGATTGTTATGTAAGTTTGTGATATATTGCTAACACGTTTCCTGCATCTTTCCAAAATTTTACATGAGAAATAAACTGACTGAACCTATTTCTTGGACTTCCAGAAAACTGTCTGGTATCAAGAATGGAGCCACTGTTTAAGAGAACTGTGACTTAAACTTATACAATGACAAGTTTTACTTTTCCATACTGTAGGGGGATGATAGGCAGACAATGAGCTTTGTGTGACACTCTATTTTCTCCACACAGTGCTTTATCACGGTGAATAAGCAGTTTTACTCATTCTGGAACCATTTGATGTTTCACAGTCTAGTATTCAGTTGCCCAATATCTATTCTAGAGCAGACTTTAAGACCAAAATTATTTTTTCTAGCTACTGTTACCCTTATCTAAAGAAACCCCTCAAATCTTATATTTTGGAGGCATCCTGCCTTTCAAAGAAGAATAGACCTGTGAAGAAGAGCCCACCTTTATAAACAGATGGAGGGCAATGCTTTATTATTCATCATGGGCCATTTCAATTATAATATTTTAAACATATTATGCTAATAGGCCCATTTAGGTGGCACTATCCACTATGCAGTATCCCACAAAACAAGCTCCAGAAAGAACAGCTCACATGAAAAGCTCTATGTCAGGGATGAAGAATCCTCTTCAGTCCAAGAGTTTAATTCTAACCAGGGAAAGGTTTAAGGGCTGCACTCCATCTGCAGACATGGCTAAAGGTCACGTGGGCATGCCCAAAATATGACTAGTGATAGTAAGCCTACTCAGAATCAAGCAGGGCAATGTTTTGGCATACCTTCTCACACATAAGTATATGCATCATGTCTGTGCAAGGCTAATGGGGAATTCCTGCATGTTTACTCAGAGCCAGTGTGGCGTAGTGGTTAAGAGCGTGGGACTGGGACTCAGACGATCTGGGTTCTAGTCCCCGCTCAGCCATGGAGCCAACCGGGTGACTTTGGGCCAGTCACAGACTCTCAGCCCAACCTACCTCACAGGGTTGTTGTTGGGATAAGAGGGAGGAGGAGATGTAAGCTGCCTTGAGCTCTTTGCAGGAAAAAGGCAGGAAATAAATTGAAAAATAAATAAATGAGAGCAGAACTGAGCCATTTATTAGCTTTGTCTCCCAACTGTACCTGCTGTTCCCTTGCAGCAAAATGCTCCCACCACCAATCAAGTGCTGTTGGAGGTAAGAGGTTTCTCCAGCACTGCCAGATGAGAGCAGGGCCTGAGAAAAAGGCTGAAGGGCTAGATGGGGAATGCTGCAGGTGAAGGTTCTCCTTTTCTGCTCTACAGAGTTATTTTGCTGTTGCAGTACATGACATAACTTCTCATGTCAGGCATCTCTCAGATAAGATTTTTTTGGTATGGAAATAGGGTTTCAGGATTTTGAACTTATTCTCAACAAGATCCTCACCGCCACCTTACCATATTTAGTCCATACTGGTGAGAAAACGTTAGCCTTTGTTCTGAGGTTCTAGGGACCTGGGAAAGGCTAAAAGTTCATTCCCGTTTTTTGAAAGGGAAATGAAATGTTACAGGTAGCTGTCAAACTCAGGGTCCCTTTAAAAAAGAGATTTCAGAAATAGAACAGGGTGACAAGGATGCACTCTTTCTGGATTCATTCAATTCTCACTAAAACCACTCTGAAAGGTTGCAGGGATCCCTAGTTTTGACAGCTACCAAGTTTGATCTCTAATAGCTTGACAGCAACTGTTTCCCTTTAAAAAGGGAAGACTGTATATTTAGCCTTTCCCAAGTTCCTAGAAGCTCAGGACAAGGTCCAAAATTTGCTCCTCCATGCAAGCTTAACGGGGGGGGGGGGGGGGGAATAAAGAGAAAGATCTTGTCAAAAAGGTGGTGTAAATTAAAAAAAAAACACACATCTTTCTCAGCAACATATCCCTTGTAGTTTGGTCTTTTCTTGACAGTTTGCCTGCAGTAAGGGAAGCCAAAAGGTGGGACTGAAAGCCTCTTCTGGGCAATGTCCAGAGTAGGCACACACTGCCCCTTAGCAACAGGCACCCCCACTTGACATTGTGCCAGCTGAGGCTTGAAATACAAGTAACTGCACTTAAGTGAACAAGTGTTTTTGCTCAACCTTAAAACATTTTAAAAATTATTTTGTGCACATATTCATACATATCTTTTAAAAACCCTGGGCATTTACAAGCAACCTTTTTAAGTTACTGCTGGGGTACCTGGTGGCCAATTCATAATTATTCAAAGTGGGCTCGTCAACTTTTGACAATCGCCCTCAAAAACAGAAATTCGCGCGGGGGGGGGGGAATACTGTGAGCCTGAAATGGCTAGCACAGCAGAGGTAAGAGGAGGAAGATTTGTTCCTCCTCAGAAGTCTCCTAAGAGACCTGCAGGAAGATTATGGTGGGATGAGGGAAGAAGAGGTTAAAACCTACAATTGGTTTTCTCTGTGAGGTCTTGGGTGATTCATCCATGCTGCCAGAGTGTGAGCTGTCATGTCTGAACTTGGCCACTGTAGGCTCAGGATTCTTCAAGTGATAAGAATTAAACAGCAAGGTAGCTTATAAAAATACCTTTTTACGTATTCTTGATGGTACATGTGTGGCTAACAAGAATATAAGCTTTTAAAAACACATCCCAGAGCATCTTATACATATTCCCATAAGTACTTTCCAAATTAACTGCTTTATTAATTAAAATGAAGTGACATATAATATAAACAGACAAGGCAACAAGTAAAAAGACCTGCCTGCTTCATTTTGGCCAGTTCCCGTCTTGTGTGTTCATCGTTCCTCAAATCCTTCTTATTTCCTACCAGAATGATGGGTACATTGGGACAGAAGTGTTTCACCTCTGGAGTCCACTTCTCTGGAATGTTTTCTGCAGTAAAACAAAATGATTGTCACAAACTATTCTTCAAAAAACGTTTAAGGTTTCGCCAACGTGTACAACAAATTCCTTTATTCGGGCACAGAAACAGTGGTTTATATCTAGTACTGAGCTAGTGGAAAAAGAACAAGAGGTAGTTCCACTACTGAGTGTGCAAGTGCTAGCAACACAAGTAGCTGAATGAGTGCAAGCAATACTTGGAATTGTGCATGGAAACTTGAGTTGTGGAACTGTGTGTGGAAACAAAATTGGAGCACTGGATTTGACACTTGAACAAGGATAAAAATAGGATTTCTGCAAGCAGCAGCAGCACTCTAGTGGAGTGATGCCACTAGATACAACCTAGTAACTTCTTTTCCCTCACCATGACTTAGCAGCAGTTTAATCAGTAGAGCTTCTCATGGTTTGCTTAACCCAAATGCCATGACAACCAAAAACAGGGTTGGAAAATTATTTTAAAAACTTAGGTGACAACATTAGTTTTAAAGCATCCCAAACAGGTCTTTGGGATTTCCACAACACTCTTAGGATCATTAATGCAACTATTAATGCTGAAGAAAGAGCCCTGTGCCATTTAGGCAGATTTTTTTCTCCAGTGCAACCCTGTGTGCATTAGAGTCAATTTGTTTCAGTTTTCACTCTGACATATCTATAGAAACTTTTGAGTATATTTTTCTCCTTTAACATTCTGTAATTTGGCTAAGGAAACCTGGGCAGCCTTCCCACCTGATACTGTTACTAAATGTTAAAAACCTCTTTCATATGAAAAGAATAATTCATATCTGAGCTTTTAAATTTATATTCAAATTCTAAATATCTTAAAGCTGCTAATTAGTGGGGGTAGTGCTAAAATTTTGGAGCACATAAAGGTGGAAAAGGAGTACTTGCCTTCAACAAAAGTGTATATGATAGTTTTTCATATTCTCAAAATGTAGTTAGCTGATGAAACAGAAATGGCCTACCAAGCTTTCCTTGGTGAAACAAATGAATCCCATACATATTTACACTAAGACCTGCTTGTTTCTTTCTGGGCATGATCCTATAAAAAAAACAACCCCATCACATGAAAGAGGTTATGTTGAGGCTGTTGTTATTTCCCCAGCCTAGTTTTACTCACAAATAACAACTTGGTGCTTGATATAAGCTCCATTCCTAAAAAAGTGGTCTAGTTCCATGAGATTAATATCTGCATGCTATCTAAGAGACAAGTGTAGAATGTGGATATTCTCTAAAAAACTAACCACTACTGGTCAAGAGGTACATTTAAAAAGGGATTTTTAAATACAAATCCTATTCACAGCTATACTTATTTTAGGTATAAATGAGACTAATCTTTTATTGAAAATGAAGTTACTTGACATTTTAGCTCTACAGTGTAGTAATTACGATTTAGAGAATGTAGCATGCATTTCAGAGGCATCTACTTACCTAAACTATCAGGACTATCAATTGAAAAACACATAAGTATAACATCAGTGTCTGGGTATGAAAGAGGCCTAAGTCGGTCATAGTCTTCTTGTCCTGCTGTATCCCATAAGGCCAGCTCCACCTACAGGAAAAACAAGGGCATTCAGCCAAATGGAAAGTATTTACATAAATGCTGTCAAGATATTCTGAAAGATCATGTCAGAATATCCAGAAGGATCTTGGTCAGATTTCAGAGCATGCCTCTCTCCATATGACCCTTCAGCTCATTAAAAAAAAGTACCCCATTCTATTTTCAACAGTGATAAGAACAGAAGGAAGGTGCTGGCACTGAGGAGAGTTCTAGAGGAACTTTGTTAGTTAGATTTTCAAAAAAGCTTAAACTTTCCAGTTTAAGTTTTAATTATTCCTTTTGAATGCTATATGATTCTTGCCAAAGGCAGGTTAAGCAAAAGAGAAAAGAACAAATACTTATTCTATTACCAGTGATCTGGGCTATTTTGCATAGGAAAAATTTTAGTTTGGTTGAAAATTTTATGGTGACCTACAGAATGATTTAAATTTATCATGTTTCTTTTACTTTTAATTAGTAAATAAAGCTTAAAAAGTATCCATGTAGCTTTTTGTCCTAATACATCAAATGTTTAAGAGGAAGAATTAAGCACACATAAAGGGATTTGAATTGTATAATAGAGTTTTTAGGTCAATACTTGTAAAGTGAAAAACAGCATTTCTCTTACATTGCTTAAATTTAAGAAAACAAAGGTACAGTAATACATTTTTGTAAGAACTGTGCATATGTTGAGAACCACACATCTATTTCAATATTTTAGCTCTTTTCCACTGAGGTTGTGGGGTACCTTGTTGTCATTACTTGTTAGTTCAATTTCACACAGATCTATATACTTCATGCACACACATATACATTCTCTCCCATACTTGCCTAATATTGTATCTGCAATTGGCCGATATCCATTGTCACTCTATGCAACATTTTCCATAGAGAAATTAAGCAGTAGAAAATTTTCTGCTGCACATCACTATCTGTTACTATGAACATGACCACAACAAAGGAACCACAAGCTTTATCATTTGTTTTCCAGTGCTTTTAATTCCCTGTCCAAAAATCTAATTTAACTGTTCATTAGAAACTTCTTTCACATTTAAGGCCAGTATATGCTTAATAATTCATATGCATTCAGGGCTCTGCACCATTGAAAATTATTTCAAAGAAGTATAACTAAGCCAAAATATAAGGACTGCTTCCAATTTTACACTATGATACACATGTACCTGGATTCATTTGAAAATGTCCACACCTTTAAACTGGTGCTGTTCTTGGTGAAATACTAAAGTGGGAAAGGATTAAAACCTCATATCTCAGGTGGGAAAAGCAGCAATTAACTTACATATAAGCTATTCCAAACTGACATGAGGCATGCATATATTGTACTGAGGTATCTTTGCTCAAGTACAAACAAGTGAGAAATAGCATCAAGTCTATTAAAAATGCTGTGGGGGATCTTATTCTCATTGAATTGTCACTATAACAACTTCTAAATACAGGCACAACCAAGGGAAAGAAAAGACTTGGCAGGATTTGTGTGGGGAGAGGACTGAGAAGATCAACTACTGCAAATACTTCTTTGCAGTAGCCAGAATCTAATTATGTGCAGTTTCATGAATGATGTTACTTTTCTCTCTTTTAATTACAGAACTGCATAAAATATAATTTGAAATTATCTTCTCCGGCTTTGGTGAAACAATGCTGCCTTCCCACTAACACTTTGTTTCTTGTACATTTGCAGCATCTATCTGGAGGATCAATTATAAAAACAAGAAACTGCTTGGAAAGGGGTTACCCCCCCCCCCCCGCAAATTCTATGTTGAGCAGTAGTCTCTAGTCCAGGCTTTTCAAACCTAGGTCTCTCCAGCTGTTTTGACAGTCAACTTTCATTGACCCATGTTGGCTAGATCTGATGAGAACAGTAGTCCAAAACTTCTGAAGGGACCCAAGCTGGGGAAGGTTGCCCTAGCCCCTGTAATAGTTGATCAATAATAAAAGAGATTCTAGTTCTGCTTATCTATACTTCTTTAGAATTCTAAAAATATGCCATTATGTAACTGAAGGCAGAATTCTTCTCAAAAGCAGTATTTGTGCAAGGCAATAATAGGCAACACTGTTCAAGGTCTGCACCAAAACTCCATCCATCTGTTAGAATAGGTAGAATAATGTGTAAGTCATGAATATAGTAACAAAGAATATATCTTGGAAATATTGCACAGACTGAAAACTTGTTTGTCTACCAATGGGTACCCATGCAATTGCTCTGATTCATACATATAGTATGGCCAGCATTTCATACTAAGCTGTTTAAAAGTCATACCCTCACCAACTTTAGCAACATCCAGAACATAATGTTCTCCCTTTTATTTTACATGATTTAATGCAAATGATTGGAAGGGGGCATCCTAACAATCAGCTAATTACATCTTCAATTTAGCAACAGAGTTATTTACTCAGACTACCAAAAATACAAAAACATTTTAGACAGGTGATTTATGACTGAATTTAAGCACTTTTTCTCATCTCAGTCCCACTGGTTTCAAGGGGTGCTGACTCTGTGTATGCTTAAAGATTTCACACTGTACACATGAAGTTATACTGTAACCATCCACAGGTACATCAAGTTGTGAAGCTTTCTTGGACTGGATCCCATTATTAATCCTACAAATGAAACACCACTCATAGAACATCCTACATGGAAGAGTAGGAAAGTTGCTAATTCTTCCTTCTCTTGTAGTCTCAAAATAAGCTGCTTTGGAAAGCTGGGGGACCCCACCAGAACAGTGTGGGAAGTGGTACAGGGGTCTGCAGTGGCAAGGAGAAATCAGTGCAAATTGTCTCTCCCCAGCACTTTCTTTAGTAGAAGCCTCTGCTGGATCTTGGTCCTTTCTGCAAACAGAAGGAATCTTTCCACTTGCAGAGGTAATTTGCTGGATCCCACCCATAGTATTACTCTTAATTTCGTATATGCTAATCCACACAGACTATAGAACATAACAAACAAATATAGTGCAGGAAGAGGGTACTCACCTGCTTTCCATCAACTTCAATATCTGCTACATAGTTTTCAAATACTGTGGGAACATAAACTTCAGGAAACTGGTCTTTACTAAATACAATGAGCAAACAGGTCTTGCCGCAGGCACCATCACCCACTATAACCAGCTTTTTCCGAATGGCTGCCATAGCTGCTGGAGAGAAACAAATCACTTATTAAAATATAACAAAGATTCATTATTCAATAGGTTTAAACAAATCCTGGAGGCAAGAGATAATTATTTTGGAGTTATATGTTAATTTTTGTAGTACTGTTAAGTGAAACTCGACTAATTTAGAGGATAAAAATCTTGCACCTAAAAAAGTCCAGGTGCCCTTCCCAAAAATTTTCACTTAAAAGAAAAAAAAAAGATTTTATGGACAAAGTAGAAACACTTAGAAACATAGAAACAGATCAAGGCAGAAGGTGCCTCCCAGGCCATATAGTCTGACCCCCCAGCTCCAGCCAGCTCTGCTCATGACATGCCTACCATGTGCATGTCCAGCCTATCCTTCAACTCCCTCAATGATGGGGCTTCAACCATCTCCTGTGGAAGCCCATTCCATACCCTAGGGGTCTTAAATGCCAGGAAGTACTTCCAGGCATCTAAATTGAACCTTGGTTCCCTGAGCTTTGCTCCATTGGAACAAGTCCTGCCATCCCCTGTAGGGGAAAACAGGTCTCTGTGTGACACTCCTTCACATATCTGTATGTCGCCAACAGATTCCCTAGGAGTCTTCTCCAGGCTGAAGAGATCCAGTTCCCGCAGTCTCACTTCATACAGCTTTCCCTGCAATCCAGCCACCACTGTGTGGCCCTATGCTGCACCAATTTTAACCTGGCTTTAACATCCAATCCAACGTGCTCATGCTTCTGTGACTGAGTTAGCATGTAATGGCAGAAAATTGTGAATTAATCCATGATTTGGCAGGTTAATCCTAATCCTCCCATTGCCCTACTGGAAGGTATTCATGATGTTTGAGCTTGGTTAGTATGCATTAATGTGAATTATAAAATTCATAGTAAACTTATAATTAGTTCTTAGGTTAACTGTAGTTTTTAATGCATGATTAACCTGCAGGTTCTTTTCAGATGTAACAATCGTGTCTGATGTCAAATAATGGGCTACTGAACAAGCCATGGGTTAACTTGGGGTTCTGTACCCTATGAAAACTTTTTGGGCTCCTATTCATATGCTATGGAAACAACTCTCAATTGTGCCATTTAAGGGACATTAATAGAAACAGGAAGCATCCCAGCAAATTCATTAGTTAATTGAATTTGCTGCTGGATGTTCCCATCACATCTAAACAGGGTAAAAGCACCTGAGTTTACATGTTATGAAATAAATTTTAATTGGGGCAACTGAAGATGGCATTTTCAAAATGGCAGTGGCATGAGCCCTAGTAAAGTGTGAATTAACTCACAATTTGCTGACATTATGTGCAAATGTGTCCATTATCTTTCTTGCAAAATACCTTCACTAGGACCATCACTCTGTCCAGTGGCCAGTTCCTTGCACAAACCAGGACTGAGAACCCTTTCTACACTGTTTTTATACACATTACATAAATACCACCTATAATGACTCCAAGATCTCTGAAAATAATTAACATGAAAGGATAATCCAGGGCCTATTTAACCTATGGGCTGCTGAATTTTGGGTTGCTGTGATATGCAAATCCAGTTCTGCTAACAGTCTATCTATTAACTATGAATAACCCAGAAAGAGCACCTTAGTTTTGCGGTTGAATGGTAACTTCTGGGTTGTTAATCATGATTTTCATTACACATGAATCCAGAACTGTGCTGAATTTCACCAGGCTACAGAGACAACAGGCAAAAGTGGCCCCTGAACTGTCAATTCTCCTACACAGTGGGAAAAAACCAGAATGCAGAATCAATTATTGTTGTATTTTAATTTAATATTTATATTTTAACTTATAATTATTTTAACTTAATGATGTGAGCCGCCCCGAGGCTTCGGCGAATGGGGCGGCATAAAAATGTTTTAATAAATAAATAAATAAATTACACATTTAGTGCTATGTGCAATTTATAGTCCCTCTCTAAATGTACCAGAAAAGTTGCATCCTATCATGAATTTTTTTACAGCAGAGAAGACCATCTTTAGCAACAGAGAATGAAAAGGAGCAATAAGTTTAAGCACCTCTTAAGTTTAATAGTTGGGCCTGCAGCATAATTTTTAGTTTGCTATAGTATATATTTGGAAACTGCACTAAACCACTCCATATTTAAGTAACTGGAAGTGCTAAAGCTGCATCAAAGATCAATCTGCAAGAATCTTCCCTCTTGGGATTGTTGTTTAGAAAATATATTTTATGATTGCAATATAAATAATTGAAATAATCTGAAATAAAATATGGAACCATGAGAATAAAGTCCAATCACCTCATTTACAAAATGCACCATAACCAACTTGCCTGGTTGCTCTAGTAAGTTAAGCATTAGATTACATCCAGGACTAATGAATTCTCTGGTGTGTTAAGTTGTGCTCAGGATGATCCAGCTAGTATCAAAATAATGGGAAACAATCCCCACCATCTTCCTCCATGCTTGCAATCAACAGTACAACCTCCCATCTGAGAAGATCCAGAGCTGTTGACTTCAGATGGTCAGGCAGAGAAGCTTTAGATTACTAATAACTAACATAGCATATAAAAGCAGGTGGGCTGGTAACTTTCTGAATTTTCAAGGCTGTTACAAAAACATTATAAATCATAATTTCTGAAGACCACAATTTACAGAACTAAAAAAGTCTAGCATTTGCCAGGTGTCCTTAATACAGATTAACAGCAAAATATTCTGAACTGTATGATTTATGCTCCCCCGCCCGTCCGCCCGCAAGTTTTGTGTTTTTCAGGGAACTATTTGAAATAAACATTCCAAGGCAAAAATGAGGTGGCAAAATCACCACTTGCAGATTAACTACAAAATACAACTTGTGATTATGCCCAGAGATTTAAGATTTCCAAAAATTCTGAAGCCATGGAAAATAATGTGCCTCTCCTCTGGTTTTTCTTTTTTCTTTTTTTAAACAATGAAATTTGGGGAAAATTGACTATATGCAACACTCCCTTTCCTATCTAAATTAAGCTTATTTTACTGATTCAGCAACCTAAAGTGAGTTATTTTCATCGCTATTTGTCATACTTATGAAATTTACAGAACAATTCTATATTTAGGCTGCTTTTCTGGGTAAATCATCTCCCACAGAGACTCCCCACCCCCACCTGGTTTCATATCTATAAGTAAAATCCACTCTATTTAATGGCGCTTATTCCCAAGTTGCAATCTTATGCACATTTACCTGAGAGTAAATTCCACTAAACTGCATACATCTTAAAAAGCATTTCAAGAGAAATACTTCACAAACTTTTTAATTTTTTAATATGCAATAATTCTCTGGAAAAAATGGAACAGGAAAACATGTTTTCCCTAAATTTCCTAGAACTTCACATCTCCAGGTCTAAAAGGAATGTGCAGAAAGAAATACAAGTAGGAAAAGAGGCTTACACGATACTACATATCTGACAGTGGGCTTTTAATTATCTGCATTTTGGTTGCTATTGGCCCAACTGCTTTCATGATTTCATTCTATAAATACTTTCCTTTCTTTTCTTTTGGATGATGTCCTAAATACTTTAAAAATGGAATGAATTTTTGTAGTATTTTGCAAATATGGGGCCAAGTAAATTAACATTAATAGTATAAAATAATATATATTTTCACTCTGTTGGATTTGCAGAATACCATCTTTATTACTCACTGGGTGATATGAAGAGTTAGAAAAAAGGCTGTCTGTGAGTTAAAAGCTGCTTCCTGTAGTTAAATCCAGTGCATGACATAAACTGTTGTAGGTTGCCAAATGCTACGTTAGCTTTCTAAATTAAAAACTTAGGAAAGAACAAACATTGCTTTCAGTGTGGTATTTCGATGGCTTATGTCAGCTTTATAATGTACAGTTTTAAAATTTCTTTTGATGTTCCATACCAAAATATAGGTCTGATATTAGTGAGGTTTACCCAATGCAACTTTACCTTTTACTCATATGGGCATTACATATCAGAGTAATTTTTAAATGGTTTTTGTAGTCTTAACCAATTCACAGTTTTCCTCCCTTATGAAATTAAACAAATACGTATTAATACTTTATAAATCAGGAGAAAAAGTTAATTCATGTTTGCATTTACATAGCCTGATCAGTTAAAATTTTAGTTGAGTGAAGATATGATAGGGTGTGAACTCTAAGGAGGAGCAGCATTTGTATATGACAAGAGAAAAAGAAAGGGTAACTGAAAGGTCAACTTCCCTTACCACATCACAAATGGCATTCAGAAACCCCATGAGTTTCAAAAGTAGTGCACTGTTCAGTATAGGGGCCTACTGCTTAGGAAGTTCTAGTTTAAAACTACATTAGAGATGCAGAACTAGTTGAGTGTTATTTGGATGTTATGTGCCTAGAGGCTGATTTAACAGTGACTGAGACGCCACTGTAATTAGTGCTGCAAATTACATTTCCTACTCTTGGGTGGAAGCAGTTTAAACCACAGCATAAACTGCTTTTATTTTGACAAAATGGGAGGCAAGGATACTTGGATTTTAGAATACAACAGCTCTGTAATAAATAAAGTCACTGTTGTCTAGACTAAAAATAGTTAATACGAAGAGAATTAGCTTAAACAGCAAGCCTTGTAGTAAAAATATTTTTGAAAGGATATTGTTTTAGACTATAATTGAAGTTGAAAAAAAGATTGATATATAATCTGTTTGAAGGATTTATCAGAAGACTTCAAGAAATGATTAGGCACTTCACTTGGTAGTCTACTTTTAATTAATTCTTCCAGTAATATTGCAAAGTTCTGATCACCTTTTATATAATTTAGCTCTCTGAATTCACTGCTGGCATATCTTTATCTTATTAATTAACAATATTGATATACCACTTTACATTTTGCATTTGAAACAACCCACTGCCACACACACACAAAACCTCCCTGCACATGTGCACATACAGGCAGCGGTATTAAGAGGCAGCTATAAAGATAGCTCATGGCTAGGGAATAACAAAATCAAGCAAGTATTTTTTCAAGAAATGCCTAATCACACCAGTGATGAGGCTTAATGTACTTCAGAGGGGAGATAATTCCACAGACTGAGTAGCACTCCAAAGAAGGCCCATTTTCATGTCATCACCAAATGGAAATATGTAGCTCATGGCACAAGCAACAGGGCTTCCCCTGAAGATCACAGCAATGTGGGAGGCTGGCTGGGTGGAGATATTCCCTGAGGAATCCTGGCCCTGAGTTGTATAGAGCTTTGTATAGTAATACCAAAACCTTAAAACTGACTTTGTAGCGGACTGGCAGCTGGTACAGATCCTTTAGCACAGGGTAGCACAGTAAGGCAACCCACTCATTAACATCACTGTTGCATTCTGGATTAGTTGCAGCTTCTGAATCAGCATTAACGGTAGCCCTGCACAGAGCATCTCTTACCCAATCTGATTAGTTCACTCTTAATATCTGACAACCAAGCAAACTGCGCAGATTGACTCACTTTTTTATATTTTAAGAAAACAACACCTTACTATACACACAGACTGTACACTTGTTTTAAGTGAGAATTCACTCAAATTTCTTTAAAATCTATTAACAAGAAGCAAGAAACAGTATATCTAAAGCTACTAACCTATATAAAATGGCACTTTATTGCTCTAAGCAATTCTGAGAATATTAATATTCAAGGCCTACAGGATTATCACCGTTGTTGTCCTAACCCCCCCACCCCTCCCCCCAAAAAAACCAGATTCACTAACTGAAGCCTGGTGCACAAAGACATACAATTAGGATTAAAGAATTAGAAGACCAGGAGTTTGTTTTTAAGTATTAAAAACGAAGCTCATGGTCCCACACAAAAATACCATCTCAGTTGCTTCAAACTTCCATCATTGCATAATATAATTTAGGGCAGGGGTGTCCTTGCTCATCTACATACAGAAAGATACGTTGAGGTCTCCCGATAGATTCCAGTCTAACTTCTACTCATCCAGGATGTAGAGGAACAAAATATTAGTGCCAACAAAAGCCTGTTGTGAGTATGAGTCATTGCCTGATGTTTATACTTAAGGAAGGAAGTACATCTAATGTCTCCCCCTCTCACTTGCTGCAGGCCGTCAGTTTAGTCTGAATGAAAGCTTCCCAGATAATAGATTGTGTTCATTAAGTATTGGAAAAAACAAGATCCACAAAATGGAGATGTAAAGCACAAATGCAGTCCCTACTATGAGACATTATATGTAAGTGCAGTAACTGAACCTAAATTATAAAGTTACACATTCACTTCAGTTTTCGATAAAAGATGTACTTCCACATAACACTAGCTTACAAACATTATAGACAGGAGAATTATACCCTATACTAAATGTTTTGTTGCTATTAATAGAAAAAATGGCAGCAGAACACATCTAAACCAGCTTTGTAAATGGGAAGTACAAATTCCCATCACTACACCCACAGGTCATGCTGACAGCAGCTGAAAAAAAGCAGTAGTTAAAGACATCTGGAGGGAACCACATTGGGGAAGGCTGCTTTAAGGTATATTTCTTATCTCAATGTCTACATATAGCCATAAAAGCTTTCTAAAAGAACACTGTATTCTAGTGTTGGAACTGTATGCCCAACAAGTGCCAATTCAAACAGCAAACTGCACAGATTTATTGAATGAATCAGAGATATCAGATAAGTAAATTTTTAGGTTGGAAACATGATGCTTCCTAATTAGCTTTTGCACAATGGATCTTTCTAAAGCACTGATCACAGAGTTTATCCCAGAGTAGGGGTGGGAAAAATTTTTTGGATGGGATGGGGGGATGAATGACCCTCCCATCCATCCCTCCATGTGTAAGATATTATTTGGTACCCAGCCAAAGTTTTGCTGGAGCTCTTCCACCTGGTGTTTTTGCTGGATACTTGACTTTGCTATGTGTATGTTTTCCCAGCACAGCAACTCCAGGTCCCAAACAAGATCCTGAATTGGAGGAACACTCCTTTATTTAGCGCTTCAGTTGGCCGGCTTTCCCTGCTTTGCATTTGCCCCTTTTGGGGAGGGTATGGGGCTAGCTAAGCTAGTGTGGACAAAAATCCCTGCTGTTATCTTTGAGCAAAGATGAATCCTCTACTTGCAGTCTGCCTTCTTCATTGGGAGAGAAAGCAGCACACAAAGGAATCCCTGCTTGAATTAACAGTGAAGTTCCCTCTTTATTAACCTACAGGAACTGGGAACTTTGATAAAAAGTGCAGCATCTTTATCATCTGAGAAATAATGCTTTTACTTATCCACACACAAAGCTTATCACAGAAGAGTTTATATATAGACCTGTACATTCAATTGATTGCTCATGACTTAAAATCTGAGGAAAAAATCAAAATGAAGCAGATATGCTGAATATTTGCTAAATATCCTCTATATATGCAATGTTGTAGCATAGTAAGCTAAATTCTTTGCCCTCTCCAAAAGTGTTGAATATGTAACATGCAGATTTGTATAGTATATTTTGCTTTGGTTAGTGACAATTATACAGAGCACTGTAGTCCTGCTCATTTTAAATCTTACTGAGCACCTTCCTTCGGCTTTGAAGGTTTCAGCAGAAATGACCCAACATATTCTCTAGTAATATAAGAAAGTCAACAAGCTAAAAAGTTTGATTTAAAAATGGATAATATACTGAATTATAATTTTCTGTACTTGTGCATCACACATGAGAAGAATGCACCTTGAGAGACAGTTTACCTGTGCCAGAGTTGTTTTTCATTCTAACAGATATTTCACTGAAATCCCTTTAAGGAAAGATATTAAAATAGTTTTAAATATCTGGCCATACTAATACAAAATTGAAGCAAAGCAAGTCAGAAGGGCTCTCCTGGGCCATCTAGTACAAGCTGGCGCTACTCATATAATACCCAACATTTGGGAGTCGAATCTTTCCTTGAACACCCTCACTGATGGGACCTCCATCACCTCCTGTGGAAGCCTATTCCATATCCTAGGGGTCTTAACTGTCAGGAAGTACTTCCTGACATCCAACCTAAAACCTGGTTCCTTTAGCTTTGCCCCACTGGATCATGTCTCTACCACAAGGGAGAACAGGTCACAACCCTCTACCTTGTGATACTTCTTCACATACCTGTAAGTCACTATAAAATCCCCATAGAGTCTCCTCCAAGCTGAAAAGTTTCCTGCGGGGAATTAACTGGTATTAATTACATCACTAACTACCCCAATTTTTGGCAGGTCAGAAGAGTTAACTTTTGAAAAGATGTCTATGGTAAGTTGAACAGAATACACTTAACTTCTTAAGTTTTTTCAATTAGGGATGTTTTATAATTGCTTTAAAACTTCTGAAGATGTTTTGCAAGAAAAAAATCTGAACAAAAACTATCCCTCTCTTGCTAACCTGATAAGAAGTATTTACAGAAGGCATAGCAAGTGGGCTCTGAAAGGAGAAGACAGTCCATTCAGAGCTGGATGTAGGTCTATGCCTCAAAGGCTACCTACAGTAAGTACTACATCAATGGATCAGGGAGAAAATGTGCATAATATAATCTGAATTGCTTTCACACCTGCAGCCTTATTCAAATAACCATCCTATTATTAACTCTTTCCTTTGGGCCTTATATTCCTACTATTAATACTAGTAGAATTATTTTAAATTGGAAGTGTTCAAGCCAATGCCATCAAAGCAATCTGGGTGGTGTTCAGAGGGAAAAACTCTGAAAGAGCCTCTCCAAACTGAGAGGACTTGTATTAAATGGTCAAATGCTTTTCAGTGCAAGCAAGTGTAAAGTGATGGACGTTGGGAAGACATCTTAACTCCAAGTATATGTAGATAGGCTCTGAAGCAGCAGTTGACCAGAAAAAGGATCTTGGTATTGTGGTGGGTATCTTGACTGAAATTTTGGCCCAGTGTACCTTTACTGTGAAAAAGACATATTTCACATGGTATACAATTAGAAAAAGAATTGAAAATAGAACTGCCAGTCCAATAATGTCTTTATGCAAATCCCTCAGGTGAATCTATTTGCAATACTGTGTATCTTTCTGGTCACATCCCCCCACCCCCCAAAAAAAAAAAGCTAGAAAGAGCACTGTAGAGCTGGAAAGGACAACTAATTCATTTGTATTATGTTTTATATTGTTTTATTTATGTAAGCCATCCTGAGGCCTTCATGACAGGACAGCATATAAATATTCTAAACAAACAAACAAACAAACAAACAAAGTCAAGGAAGAGGAATAAGTTCCTTATGAAGAAAGATTATAGTATTTTGAGTTTTTTAGCTTAGAAAAAAAGCAAGTAAGGGGGACACATGATACATGCTGCGGAGAAAATGAAGAGATAAGTATTTCTTCTTTTTATATAATACTAGAATCTAGCATGATCCAATGAAACTGAAAGGTAGGAGAGAGTCAAGATAAACAGAAGGCAGTACCTCTTCATACAGAGCATAGCTATACAAATCAATGGATAATAATGCCTACTAGCTATTATAATTATAGGCTACCTGATACAGTAAGATTCTCAATACCAAATTCTGGGGCACAAGAAATGGGAAAGAGTCCTACTGCCCTCATGGCCAGCTTGCACACTTCCCATAGCCATCTGGTAGGCCTCTGTGTGAACAGAATGCGATTCTTACTTTCCCAGTTGTATGCATTCTGCATTTTTCAAATGAAGGTACTTTTCCATCAAAAGCACTGACAATGGACTTCACCATAAGTCATCTGTCAATGTTAATATGATTTACTGAAGTTCTAGAGTACACTAGGACTTTAACCATCTGAAAAGAATGAATGTCCAGAGAATGCACCACAATTGTTTTCCATTCTAAGAGAGATTTCAATGAACCACCCTAATTTGTGAAGTTACATATCATTTGGAATACCAATGGACTCAAGATAAAAACAATTCAGTGCAAGTTGGGTGAAAAATTACATACCCAAAAGTCAAATACAGGGCAATGAGTTCAAGAAGTTAACAAGGTACATCACATGGACAGTAAAAATTCCAATGGATATATTTAAACAAGATATGAATGTACGGTAAAATGCCCATACCCACTGTTTCAAGTGCCATGGTTTACTCAACTGCAGTTCAAAAACAAGACCCAGGGCACTGAAGTGTGGCCTGCTCTGAGGAAGCTCATCCTGTGTCACAAGCCTCATACACAGCTGCATTCTCAGTCCTGGGGGTGGTGGTGCACAATTTTGGGCTGGCCATGGCAGCAGCTGGGAAGAGCACAGCTGTCTGTTCCCTCTTGCCTGCCATAGTGCAACAGGCTGCAATACTCCAATAGTATTCACTGTTATTCGTGGCTTCAGGCATCTGCCGGTGGGGCTTAGAACCCATCCTCCCTGGTTATGGGACTCCTACTGTATATAAAGTGAGCATAAGGACAATCCTTGGGCAAAAAAAGTTTCAGTAAAGGCAATTAAATTGGCTTATTGGCTATTTTTCAGGATTTTTTTTGAAGGCAGGTAGCCTGCTGTACTCAATTCAAGGGAATCAAATCATGATAATAAAGGCAAGAAAAGTTCCTCTTGGTTTAACTGATTGGTTCATTGGTTGGAAGAAGATGCTCAAGATTGGCTTCTGCTGGGCAAGGGGCAGGTCTTTGTCAATTATTGTTTTGATTACCAATACTTAATATTTATCAGTTCAACTTTTTCTGTGTTGAGTAACTCAAAGTGGCTTACATAATTCTCTACCTGTTGCTCTCAATCTTATCCCCACAACAACAATCCTGTGACATAGGTTGGAGTGAGAAGTCTGTGACTGGCCCAAAGTCACCCAGCTGGCTTCAAAGCTTGAGTACCAGAACCCAGATTGTCTGAGTCCCAGACCTGTGTGCTCTTAACCACTACACCACACTGGCTCTGATTGTAACTGATGTGATTGCTCCCCCATCCCACTATTTTATACCTAGTGGATTACTGGATCTTGGAGTTTATTTAGCAATCTTTATTATTTATACAGAGGACATGATTACCTTGCATAAGAGCAGGATTTTTGGGGATGCCTGTAGGAAGAGGTATATTTTCCATTGGTCTGAAAGTCTAGAAGGGTTTTCACCCACTCAATCTGTAGTGGCAGAATTCCAGACAATAGGGAGTATAATTAAAAAGGCCTTATTTCTGGTTCTCCAAAAACATGGGTACCACTGGGAAGGTACTGCTAATGAGCCCATCAAACAAGTAGTGGCCCAAACAGTCTTAAATGTCCTGCTGTCAAGTTGTTTAGGCTTATTAACAAGTATCACAACTTTAAACATGGCCAGGCAACACACAGCTCCCTCAACATAGCTACAATGTGCTGGCTTCATAAGCTGTTCTCATTATCAATCTAGTTGTGACATTATGCGCTACTTCCAGACCAATATTTAAGGGCAGCCCTACATATAAATTGCAATAATCAAATTTTTAGGTTACCAATGCATGGATGACTGTGATCAAGCCATCCTATCTAGGAATGGCCGTAACTGTCTCATCCATTGGAGCTGGTTCAAAGGCATTCCTACTCACCCAAGACACCTGTCTCTAGTGACAGTGCTGGATCAATAAACTGTCAGAATATGCACCTGTTTCTTTAGAGGGAGTGTAATCCCATATAAAGAATGCAATTGACCCAGTTCCCAGACATAGGAACCATGCAACCACAGATGCCTTGTCTTGCCACATGTCAGATTCAGTTTGTTGTCCCTCATCCAGTCCACCAATGCATCCAGGCACCAATTCAAGGCTTACACATCCTCCCTTATTTCAGACTTTACAGAGAAAGAGCAGGGTGTCATCACTGTACTGATGGCACTGTACTGATTTGCTCTACAGTGGCACTTGACAACTGCATATAAATATTAAACAGCATGGGGGGCGGGAATAGCATCCTGCAGTACCCAAAGCCAGGGGACTAGTGAACAGTCCCTTGGAACTACTGAGATCAGCCCTGTTGGTATCACTAATACCGTGGTTCCCAACTTTTTCTATGCCCTGCACCTCTAGAAAATGTTTATGCTCACCCCACCCCACAAAAGTAATATCACATTTGAAGATACAGAAGTCAAATTTCTAATTTTTGAACCACAAATTGAACTACATACAGTACTGTGTACTCAAAAAGGAACTCAAAAGTAACTTACTGCATAAAATTAAAATATAAATGAACAGTTAGAAATATTGTAAACAGTAAATTCAATTCCAAACGATTCCAATTCCAATCAATTCCAGTTCCAACTGAACATAAAATTCAGTGACTTCTTTGTTTCGTCTTCTCATTCACAATTTTGTCAAAATGTGGAACTTTTTCACTTATTGCAATCCGCAAGTCTGCTTGTGGATTCAGGTAATTCCTAGATTTTGTCTTGAATGACAAAAGGGAAACGAATCCAAAAGCAAACAAAATAACAATTTTATTATTGGGATAATTTTTTGGTGAAAAAGTCACAATTTGTCAATTTTGGCAAATCACAATGCAGCCTTTCTTCTTCTTTGTCAAACCCCCGAAATGTCATTTTGCACCGTATGGGGGTTCAGGCATCCCAAGTTGGGAATTTTTGCACTAATGGATACCACTGCCGATTATGCCAATGGTCTAAAAGAGCAACAGGGTAGCATACCCCCATTCTTTTTCCAGTAAAGGTCATCCACTGGAATGACCAAGACTGGTTCAGCATAAAAACTAGGCCTGAACCCAGACAGAATGGGTCAATATAGTTGGCACAGTCCAACAAAATTTGGACTTTGCAACTATTGCACTACAACTCTCTCAAGAACCTTCTACCAAAGGGGATACTTGTGACTAGGTAGTTGTCAGCTACAGTATGGTCCAGAGTGAACCAACCTGAGTGGTTGCTACAGTACCTCTTTCAAGGCAGTAGGTAGCACCTCTTCTCTTGAGAATGCATTTACCATATTCAGTATGTACTCAGTTAAACCTACTTTGGTACTTTTAATCAGGTAAGAAAGACAAGGATCAAGAGGGCATGTGGTTGAGTGTGCATGTGCAGACATCTTGCCTACACCCTTAGAACACAAAAATAGAAAGGGTTCCTATAGTATTTGGTAAGATGTAGTCTTGGACATCACCATTTTAAATGTAGCAACACCGTTGTGAAGACAGTGATTTTACTCTCAAAGTGCCTTACAAAGAATCAGAACAGGTTTCCAAAGGGGCTAGAGCTCTGTTTTCTGAAGCCAATGCTAGCAGCATTAAACTTCCTTAAAAAGCACCACCAGATGGCTACTTAAGGATATAATGTAAGCAGCAAAACAAGCCCTTTTTTTACTGCTCGCACCACCCATACAGTAGGCATGATTATGTGTTTTTTGTGTTTGGTTGACTTCAAAACCATACCTTTGCCACCTGCACTTTAGCTGTCATCTAGTCTGTTTCACTGCCTTCTGTAACCTAGAACATATGAGAGCTGACTGGGCTTTGCAATGTCAAGGAGGGTGACCAGGAACAATCACGATGGCCCATTCCATTTTATCTCACTGATCAAAAGTGAAACAATAGCCTGAGCAGAATCACCAGCTCTATCTAGTTTTAGTAAAAACCAAAGTAGATCTCACAAGCCTGAGGTCATTACATTACATACATTAGAGAAAGGAGCCATTTTTAAATCTCAGTTACCTTGCAGAAGCTTGCAGTGACAACCGCTTTACATCAGCATAATCAACCTCCTCACATTTTTAGCTTATTTCATAGAAACATAGGATTGGAACTAATTTCTAGGTAAATATTTTCTCTTTAAAGTAAAAAATACTGAAATGAAGTCTTAATCAGTAGTTTTCTACATGGCTTTAATGTATTACTTAGTACAACCTCCCTTCAACATGGATCCCTTTAGGTATGGCATACATGAAGCTGTCCAGTGGAGATTTTTAGTCCACAAGTTGTAGAAACGTGGCTTCTTAGAACATTACATCACTCACTCACCCACTGATTGCCTTTTCTCCATTTTCATAGGCCTGTAACTTAAATATTACTTACAGAGATTGCACAGAATATGTACACACTTTCTAGGGCCCTAAAAAGGGCCCATTTACCTGAAATACAAGAAATAAACCAAAACGGAAAAAGTCCTATAGGGTTTTAGGATGGATGATACACACCTTTGCAGCTCTAGGACTTATGTGGAATCTAGGAGCTAGCATTTATACACTTTCATATGATTTTAAAACTTATGTTGTCTTCAACAAAGAAAAGAAGGAAAAAAAGGAAATGGGGAGGAGAGGTCAACAAAAGAGGTGGAACCACCATCCATTCTCTCCCGAATAAAAGGGGCAGGAAGCATATTTGAAGACGAAAAAAGTCTACCACGAAAGACAATCCGTAAGACGCTTCAGGCCCACCTGAAGACCCTGTTTCCTCCTGAAAGAAACAGCTCCTGAACTCTATCCAAAGGGGGAAGGCGGGGACAGAGCCCTCTCGCACAGGATGGAGACGAGAGGAAAATAAAGCCCTTGTCGGGGCCCGTCACTCACACAGCACCGACTCGGCTCCCCCTACCTCTGCCTAGACTTACAAGCCCTTCTCCCAAATGTGCGCGTGTGGATGTACAGGCGCGGGAGGAGCGGAGATGGGACTGGACTTCCTATTCGAAGCGCCTCACCAGGAAGAGCGGCGGAGATTCCCGCTCCCTCAGCGGCCGCGGGCGGGCGGGGCAGGCCGCACAGGGAGCGGCCGCACAGCGCCAAGGTCTGCCCTGCTGGGCTCCCGGGTCTCTCCTTCCCCGCACCCCGGCGCACCCTCGCCACACGGGGAAAGCTCCGCGGCCCTTCCCGCGCGCTACCTGAGGGGCTCCCTGCGTCTCCCCGGCGCTGCTTCCTTATGCTTCTACGGGCCCAAACTCCGGCAGCGGCTAAGGAACGGAAACCGGCGGGGCGGGTTCAGAGCAAAGCGCGTTCACGTTCTCATACAAAACGCGACGTGCGCGTCGCCGCCCCTCGCGTCCCAGCAGCCAATCCACGGCTGCGGCGCGGAGGCCGCCGGGAAAGGGCGCTATAAAAGCTTGCAGTCTATTTGTGAACAGACTGTGTAACTTTCCCGGTAGCGCTGAGTGGCGAAGGCGGAGTGTTTGTATGTGTGCATGTTTACGTGTGGCGGAGGTAAAGCAGGAGCCAAGGCCAGCCCGACCCTTATCTTGCTCTTATCTTGATGGGTTCTCCTTGTTTGGGTTGAGTCGGTCAAGAAGGAAGATATTGGAGAGAAATACGCCGGGTGGGGTAGGTCGTAGGTCGAGCCGAACACCTGCCAGCGCTTTCCTGAAGGAACAGCGGAATCGCCAGGTGGGCTCTTCGCTACCTTCAGGATCGCTTCCTTGCATTTCCTGCACGTCGGTCACCCCCGCTGGAAAAGTGGGGTGGTGCAGGCAGTGTCCTTACTCTCAGAGCGAGGTTGACGATAGTTTCTTAAAGGCCGTGCGCCGTGTTCGTATTTCTCTCGTTTTCTGGTCGAGCAGGTCTTCAAACGTCACAGATGCTTCCAAAACTGATCAAAGATGATGATGCCCGTCACAGTAGTAGCGACTTTGTCAGATCTTTCTCAGCACCACCCCGCAAAGCGAGTCCTGTCTCCACCGTGACGGGGACAGGCGAGGGGGAACAACGTAGCTCAGTCTTGCCCTCCCCCCACATCCCTAACCCAGGGGTCACTGGAGTACCTTCAAAGTGAGTTGAGTATCGCCATCAGAGTCATGGTCAAAGCTATTGGAGCAGCCTTATACCAGCTCAACCATTCGCTCCTCTGACTATTCTCTACAACGATGGCTCAACCGCGACTGTCCAGGGTGTCAGACCCGGCTCTTTCCCATCTATATCTGTCACAGATGGAACCTGTGGGACATCTTGCTTTTCTCTTCTGCTAAGCTTCAGCTGGATCCAATAACTCCTTAAGAGTATATATTGGAACACATTCTGCTCCTATTATATTTTATACTGAAATTATACAGTGCTGTTGATTACATACAAGATTGAGAACTGGGACCAATATACTGATTGCTGGAAACACTTATTGGGTAGTAGGATAAAACAAGGGAACGCGCTCCCCAGAGAGGTCCGCCTGGTGCCGTCGTTATCTGCTTTTTGGCGCCAGGCGAAGACCTTTTTATTCAAGCGGCATTTTAACTGTTAATATTATTGGATTTTATCTGGCCAGGGCGGCTTATTTTATACTGAATTTTTGTATTTTAATTTAATGTTTATATTTTTGATTTATATTGTAATTATTTCAACTTAGTGTTGTAAGCCGCCCTGAGGCTTCGGCGAATGGGGCGGCATAAAAATGTTTTAATAAATAAAAAAATAAAGGGCTGACAAAAAGTAGAGTTAGTGATATTTTGAGCTTCAGCCCCCAACATTCATGGCCATTCCATTGGCATGGGTGTCTGAAGTTGATCAAAACATCTACAGATGCATCTTTTGTCTACCCCGGACTAGTGCATATTGACAATAATAAAAGCAATACTGGCTTTTATATAGCTTTTAATTGTTTCCCATAAAAGGAATGCATCAGATTGTGCTGTTTGTAACCAAGTTATCAACTGTAGTTCATGGATATGGTCATTTCATTACTTTATTTGGGGTATTTCTAACCCATCCATTACTGCATGTCTCTGGACGGCTTACAATAATCACATAACAATTATCTCAATGCACATTTTATGCTTTGGTTAATTTCTGTGCAGATATATGCTCTGCTGCAGCTGTATTGTATACAAAATGTTTCAGATGAAGCTGGTTAGGATTTGTGTTTGAAAATACAAGATAGGGAAATGTTTTTCTCCTTTTTGTATGAGATGATCAATACTAGACATTTTTGTCAGGTGTTTTAATTCAATCTTAATAGCATCATAGAATAGTAGAGCTGGAAGGGGCCATGATGGCCATGAAGTCCAGACCCCTGCTGTTGCAGGACACCAATTTACACCAGCCCGCTCAGATGGCTGTCCAATTTCACCTTGAATGTCTCCAGTGTGGGAGAGCCCACGACCTCTCTAGGCAACTGGTTCCACTATTTTATTGCTCTGACTGGAGTAAATATATCTCAAATGGTGAAACCAGAAACAATTTTAGCGAGCCAAAATTTCCTGTTGAATTAAATAAAACTGTTTCTGTCAAGAGAACAAAAATGTCCGTGTTTGATTCTTTTTATAAGGATGAAGAAATCCTACTGATAATATATTTATCAAAGGCAACTAAGCACTTCCACAGGATAAAAATGATAGCCAAAGAGATAAGGTAATTAAAAATATTGAACCCAGCAGGTTACATACCTGCTGCTGGAAGAAAAATGGCATCCTAGTTAAATAGGGATGAACCACTTGTGGGCTTTTAGTTGCTTTGGCTTACAGCTTGCATCATCTCTCACCCTTGGCTATGATGACTAATGTGAACTGTGGCTCTTCAGATGTTTTAGCCTATAAGTTGCTCACTGTTGCTTAATTAAGAGATGCTCTGGGAGGTTGAGCATCCATTAAATAGCTTTCAGAATCTGTCTATCCTGATGTAAAAGAGTCACACTGACATTACTGCAACTTGCACAGGGAAATGTTTTGGCACTCCTGGCTTCTAAGACTTTACAGAACTACACTCAGTGGTAGAAATAGGACACAAATGATAAATTTGAGAAAGTAAGACTACTGCTTACTTATTGATGAATAATGTTATACTATTCATTATTATAATAATAGCGTTCCAGATAAATAATGCTGTATGGTAGTGTGTCCGAACAAGGCCTGCTTCTAACTGATGGCCAATAATGTTGCTTCAGGCAATATCTTCCTGTAGTACAGTATTGAGTGTACCAAGGAATACACTACTGTTACTACTATGAAATCAGAGAAGGAACTAGTAGAAAGCATTGTCAACTAGTTCAATTATTTTTATATTGACCTTTCTACCAAGAAATGGTGCTCAAGGCAACTAATGTGAACTAAAAAGCACATTTAGGATTTAAGAAAATCATAAGAACAATACATTAAACAAAGAATCCAAATAAACCAAACAACAAAAGAATAAAAGCAACACCTACCCCAAGAGACCAACTTACATGCTGAAGTCCTGTTTGCATAGAATTGCCAGTGGAAAGGAGATAGACAGGAAGCCAACTTAATTTCCCTTGGTAGGGAGTTTCCTTGCAAGTTGTCATATGGAAAAGTGGCTGTGGAAACATCCCAACACTGTCAATGCAAAGTGCTGTAGGAAACTGAAACTACTATGTTCTGTAACTCATAGGCTTCATCAACCTTCAGTGCTTTTAGGATATGTCTATCTCATCCATATATGGTACTGGGCTGCATCTGGGCAGTGATACCAATTCTCACATTCTATAGCTGGCTTTATAATATGGACAAGATAACACTTTTTCAACATCATATTTATATGTGCATTTTTCATTTGAGGTCGCAGCTTGGTAAAAACTGGTATTTACCATGTAAAGTAAAATGGGAAATGAGTTTGCGTGGCATGATGTAGATAAAGCATTCAGTACATGAAAGAGTTATGATAGCAAATTGCCTTAGGGTGATTTTTCAACATAACCTATGGTACATGTCTCTGCCGCATATGCTGGATGGCAGTAATACTAACTTACTGCTCTAAGGCAGCGGAGTTGGATTTCTTTCAGCTGGAGGGTTGAATTACATTTTGGGAGAAGGTCTTGCGGGGGTGGGGTGCCACAGTGGTGGAGGTGTCAAAAGGGGTAAGGCCACAATATCACTATTTATGTAAAGGTTCTTATTGCTAGTACCTAAGCCTTACCTTTAGCCTTTTAAAACGGGGGGGGGTGTGAGGGGGGAAGCTGCACAAGAGATGAGCCCCACAAGGAGTACATGCCTGCAATTGCACCTTCCAGTTCATGTTCCCCAGCAAGCCATGTGCAGAGGCATGCTGCCGCCAATCCTAGCTTATCGCCATCAGACTAGAAGTCACTGATAGGCTTCTCCTCTATGAGTTTGTTCAGTCCCTTTTTAAAGCCATCTAAATTGGTGGCCATCACTACATCTTGTGGCAATGAATTCCATAGCTGAACTATGTGCTTTCTCAAAAAGGACTTCCTTTTATCGGTCCTGACTCTCCCACCAATCAACTTCATGTGATGACTCAGAGAGAAAAATGTGCCCCTTTCTCCACAACATGCATAATCTTACAGCTCTATTGTGTCTCGCCTCATGCGGGCCTTTTCTCTAACAATGACAGTCACAGTCATTGTAACCTTGCCTCACAAGGGAGTTGCTCCAGTTGCTTGATCATTTCAGCTGCCTTTTTTTACACTTTTTCCCCATTTCTGCAATATCCTTTTTTAAGTGCAGTGACCCAAATTGTACATAGTATTCCATGTGTGATCCCACCATAGATTTCTATAGGATTCTGGGCTATGATATTGGACGGATTGCAGAAATATCATTGGCAGTCTGATATTGGTAGTGTCATGTTTTTCATAAGTACTTCTTATAAACCTTAGACACTCTCTTAGATAGGCCACTGGATGGCGCCAGCACATCATTTAAAGAGCCATTTCTCATACATGCAGTATTCTCTGCTCCATAACTTACCCCTTGAAATCAAAGATTTCTCAAAAGGATGTTTGAAAGGTAGCTAGTTATTCCACAATTCAGTACATTAGGGACTGGTGTCCCTAATATCAGTGGGATGGTATATCTACTTCAGGTTTTAGTCTGAACAGTAAGCCCTTCATGACGCACCTAGTTTTATTGCTACATTCAAAAGTCAAACATAATTCTGTACACAGTGCATAGTTAACACAGAATTCACTGTCACAAGACGGAATTCGTGATGGGTGTTGGCTTAAAAAGGATTAGATAGATTCATGGCAGATAGGTCAATGACCTGGAGAGGCCACATAGCATAGCAGCTAGAGTGCTGGACTGGTATACAAAAGACTTGTGTCCTAGACCACACTTGACTTTGAAGCTCACTGGGTGACTTTGAGTTTGACTTTGAATCAGTCACTGATTCTCAGACTAACCTGCCTTACAGGGTTGTTGTGAGGGTAAAATGGAAAGGAGGAGAATTATTATGTAAGCTGCCTTAGGTTCCTTGCTGGGAAAAATGCAGGATATAAATATAATACATAAAAATCAATAGCTGTTCACCATAGCAATTATATGGAATGATCAGTTTGAGAGACACAACTCTGAATACCCACTGGACAGGAGGAACAGCCATCTGCTCATCCTTTGCAAGTGTTTTGGGTGCTGGATGCTGAACTACATGGACTTTTGGCCTTACCAAGGCTCTTGCTTGGCTACTGGTGTGGTGTGGTGATTGGGAATGTGGAACTGGGAGTCACGTGTTCTGGGTGCTAGTCTTCACTCATCCGTGGAGGCAGCTGGGTGACTTTGGGCTAGTCACAGACTCAGCCCAATTTACCTTAAAGGGTTGTTGTGAGGATTAAGAGGAGGAGAATTATGTAAGCCACCTTGAGTTCCTTAACTGGAAAAAAGGCAGGATATAAATATAATAATAAAAAAGGAACAGGTTGTAAAGGGGTTGGGAACCTATGTTTCTCCAAATGTTGGACTCCATCTCCCATCAGCACAATCAGTGATCAGGGATATTGGGAGTTTCAGTCCTTTATCTGGAAGCCAGCTTCCTCATGCATGTAGTAAAATTCGTATCAGTGGCAACTGATTTTCTTTTCAAAATTTCTAAGTCACCTTTAACTCAGATTCCAAGTCAGCTTAGGGACATAAGGTCTCTGTTGGGATGGCACCTACTCCTCTGTCAAAGGCTGCATTTCCTCATGTGTATTATCAGAAGCTACATCTTGCTTGTGGGCAGGGCCAAAGCCATCGGTGGACATGGCCAGGTCCAAATGTAGGTTGGTAGGATCCTGCTTTTCTCTGTCTGCCATCTCCTTTTCTGTCTTTTCCCCATTTTCCTTTCCATCAAGTAGGTGGTGGGGAATGTGGCAAATCACTCCTGTTAAAGACTTCCCTGACTATTTGCAGAAACTTAGGCTTAGAGCAACATAAAATTAGTTTAAGAGATGCAGGTTGTCTTCCCCTGAATTGAATAAGTACAGTTCAAGACAAACAAGAACAACCTTCATACAAACAATACCACTAAGGTAAGAAAACTGTAAAAGGACATAAAAGTGTAAAATGCCTAAGTAAATACAAAATATCTTAGCCCAGTGCCAAAAGGACTGTGATACTACCTAGAGAAAGATTGCCTGGCAAGTGACACATGCATTGGTAACTTCCCGATTAGACTTCTGTAACACGCTCTACATGGGGCTGCCCTTGAAGATGGTCCGGATACTTCAATTGGTGCAAAACAGAGCTGCCAGGTTGCTGATGGGGACTGGGCGTTTTTCTCATATAACCCCAGTCCTCTGTCAGCTTCACTGGCTTCCCATTGAAGTCCGGGCCCAGTTCAAGGTGTTGGTTATCACCTATAAAGCCCTCAACGGCTTGGGACCTGGATAGCTAAAGGAACGCTTGTGTCCATCTATGCCCTCCCGCCCCCTGAGATCGGCGGCAGAGGCCCTTCTCCGGGAACCCTCCGTGAAAGATATTAGGAGGGTGAGTACCCGAAGGAGGGCCTTCTCTGCGGTGGTGCCCCACCTATGGAATGCGCTCCCCAGAGAGGTCCGCTTGGCGCCGTCGTTGTTTTTCGGCGCCTGGCCAAGACCTTTTTATTTAAAAGTTATTTTAATTGTTAATTCTTGACTAATTATTGGGTTTTTATATTGTGCCAAGATGTCTCCGGATTTTTAAGGTTAATTGTGTGTATTTTTGTTTGTTTTGTAAGCCACCCCTAGGCTCTTTGCGAATGGGGCGGCATAGAAATGTTTTAAATAAATAAATAAATTACAAACATACATACTGGTGCCAGTCAAACATCACTGGAGAATGTTCCAAAGTCGGAGAACCACCACGAAAAAAGCCCTTTCCTTTGAACATACACAGCACACTTCTCCTAATGGAAGTACCTAGAAAGGGCTGATTGGAAGATCATGCAATGGCAGGCTGGTATGGGTGGAAGTGTTTGTGCAGGTACGTAAAGACTTGATAAAGAAATTTAGCTGGGTTAGTCAGGTGGATTCAGGAGAATTATTTAGAGTCATCTCCTGCTGGACATCTGACACTATTCAATTTAAGATGAGGATGAAAGCACCCCTCTGATAGAGATAACATCAAGTAGAAATTTAGATTTTGCCAGGGGATTGGGCTTGAAAATCTAGGAAGACATTTTATGCGTTATAGTTATAGCAAAAAATACTAAGATTGAGAGTCTGTTCCTAAGCACTGTTCTGTTCTTTAATGCAGCCTTTCCTTTTTTAGGCCCCCCGTTTCATTTTTCTCTCTATCTTTGGCTCACTGATTCTAGTCCCACTTTCCTTGCCCGTGCACTTCTGCTTTTCTCTTCCTAGACCTGCTCTGCCTAATAACTGTCATGTTTTCTTCAGGATAGACTTGGCTTTCCAGTCTTACATTTTGAATTTATTCATTTTTAATCCCTTGTAACGTTGATGTCTTTGGCATTAGTTTCTCTTACTCCAGAACTGGTATTTCGACCCAGCAGATAGAAAGTAACTTGGAAATGTTTGATTCAGCTGACCTGTTACTAGAGCTGGGAGTTGAACGCAAACTGATATTAGAGATAAAATATGGGAGGGACAGAAAGATTCGGACATGTTGTCCTGTGTTCCTTCCAAAGGGGTGAAGATAAAAAAGTAATAAAATATACAGGTAATAAGAGGCAGTGAACTTTGAACATCCAGCAAGTTGGTGTGGGACAGGAGAGATATGAAGGAATCTTCCTAAACCAGCTTCCTTAGAACCAGGTGTCCTCTCTAATGTGTTGAGCTATAGTTCCATTATCCTCAGCCAGTTGGCCCTCCTGGCTGGGCATCATGGGAACTGTGATTCAACATATCTGAAGGGCACCAGACTTTGGGGAAGGCTGCCATCAAAAACTCAACAATATATTATTTTTTCCCCTTTGAGCTTTCTGATGACATCTCTTAGGCAGGGCAGCAAAGAACTTTAAAACATGGGCAAGCGATGCCATTGCTTGTTCATAAGACATAAGGTACACAATGCAAAAATGCAGATGCATTCATTTTTGGAGACCTATTTTGGAGGTATACTTGACTGCAGTAGAGCAGTATGTTAGCCTGACTTTTTATATGCTTTATATTTATTCTTGCCAGCTAAAATTGTATGCATTCGAGGCAATTTATCCGGTTTTGGTAAAAGAATTGATCAGTTTAATCTCCTTAATCTCTAAGGCCTCAAAGACTCAATAGCAAACACTGCAGGCAAACGCTTTGGTAAATATTAATACATCCTTCCCCTGCTCCCCCTCCCCAACTATGGTTTTTCTTCACTTTGGGGAAAAAAATATTTGCAAAGTTTAAGTGTTGAGGCCAAATGGCAGTTGACAGTTCCCTCTTAGGAGAGATGAGTCAATACTGAAAAAACATGCAAGCCTTGGGAAAAAAGGGTAATGAAATTTTATTGGAAGTGAAAACTGGATCTGCCCTTGTCTCAGTAATTTCATTGCAATAGAAAATGCCTCTGGTCATTGATTTAAGAAATTGGAGCATATCCGGGATATCCCTTTTCACTTGTTATCATTTTATCTCAGTTCATTTTATGGTGCAGTGCCTCCTTGCTGCTCAACAGCTGGTGAAAAGAGGCAAGTGTGCAGAAGAGAAACAACAGTAAGGTTGATGTACATGATCAACAAGGTGGAGATAAGGCCTCTCCCAGAAGCAATCCTTTGCTAGCAGTCATGAACCATACGGAAGTAACCTGTAGTTTGAGCAAACAGGCTTGAACTGGCAGGTGTTACAATATGAAACTAACATAACCAGAACAAGGAAGAGTTTGAGAAGGCAGCTTTTGAAGTGAGGTTTCAAAATAGCAAACCTATGTATCACCACGCTAATTGGCTTTTATTCTTCAGAGAAGACATATTCCTGCCAAAACCCCGCCTGCTCTTTTGCAACCTATTTTCCTTGGAAAAGAGGCAGTTGTTTGACGACGTCTTTCATGGGGATTTTGAGAATTTTGGAGAAATTTCCCAGGTGCAGGGCTTAGTGGCTTCCCTTATCATAAGAAGGCTGAGGGATTCCATGTGCATTCTTTATTTTGCTATTTTCATCTTCTGTACTCACAGCATCTCTGGCTACTGAAGCTTTCTGGCACGTCCTCAAGATCTTCTGGCCCTGGGGCTTTCCAGTGCAGTTGCCAACTCAGCATCTACAAGCTGAACATTTTGCTCTGGGTGTGCAACCACCTCAGCTTTCACAGTCTTGGTTAAGTCTTCTAGTGGCGTTTCCAGAAAGCTTAAGCATCCAGGACAGGAAGGGATTAAAATGGTAAAAGAAATACAGCATCTTCTCCCCTGCATCTTAACACATTTCTGAAATGCTCACCCTTTACAAAAATTTTTGGGTGCTATTTCTTTTTGCCTGTTTCCTCAACCAGTGGTTGACAATTCAGCACAGTACTAATACTCTCTACTATTCTAAAGGCCAGGGACTCAGACTGATGTCTTCTGAAGGCAGAGGTACATACTTGCTGATCCACCCGGGGGGAATATGGAGTCCATTGAAATCTAGGACGTTATTCTCTGTACTGTACTGATTTTCAAGCCTTTATCTGCTGGAGATGTGAAATGTTGAGTAGCCAGCTTTGAAATCTTTGTCCTGAAAAACAGAACTACTTGTGTTATCCCAAGGAAGCCCACAAATCCAGTGTCACATCACTAACAGATATATTGAAGGCTCCAGGGAGCTGTATAAATCCCCAGGGATTAATTATCCTTACTGAATTAAGTGCAGAAAAAGCCATAGTCTACAGGCACAGATTCAGTGTCATGCTCCTTTTCAAAGCTAGTCTAGCAGGGAACCAGAAAACTAATGCAAATCAGGCTGTGCTTGAAGCAGGCTGTTCCCCTTCACCAACTTTACTTTGGAAAACACAAGGCTGACATGGGATGACCTTGACCAGGGAAATCAAATCCACTTGCATCTTAAGTCATTTAGTACCTTTTATCCTTGAATGTATTCATAATTCCTGACAGCAAAGGATGCTGAGGCTGCTTTTAACAATTGCACCACATGACGTCTCCTGCGTGGCAGTAGGAATGGCCAAGAACCTAGGCTCAGCCTTCCCAATCCAGACTGCAATGCTCATTGCTCCAGGCCAGCAATATTGGTTATAGTCCAATACATTTGGAGGGTACCAGATTATGCGAGGCTGACCTAGCTGAACCATCACATCTCTTCTCATACCAGAGTGTGGAACACAGAATAACCAATTCAAGTTGTGACAACCCAGATTCAGGCTTGGTATCAGGACGTTTCCTCATGGTCAGAGCAATGCAATAATGGAACCAGCTGCCTAGAGAGGTGGTGAGTTCTCCCACACTAAAGACATTCAAAGCAAAATTGGACAATCATTTGAGTGGGCTGGAATAAATTGTTGCCCTGCACTAGAAAATTGAATGCGATGGCCTTCTTGGCCCCTTCTAACTCTACTAATCTGTGTCATCAGATCAAGCTGAATGATGGGCGATTTGGATCAGATGAAAACATGTACTTCAGAGGCATATTTACATCTTTCTACCATGCATCGTTTTATACATCTGTCACATGCCACTCTTTACCCTTTTTCTAAGCCCAAGCATTGTATGTACCCTTTCTTCACAGGAGAGTTACTCCAGTATCTTGCTAATTTTATGTAGCTTCAATAGATATATAATATCCGTTTTGAAGTGTGGTGATCAGAACTGTAACATAGTTGTCCCCCATATTTGTATAAAAGCATTATGGTACTAGCAGTTTTCTTTTCCTTTCCTAATATCCTCAATATAAAATTTCCTTTTTCAAAGTCAACACAATGATATCTTAACAAGAACCAGGAAGAACTTAAGCGCATTTCAAGCCATCTCAGTTCAACCAAGTGCATTTCAAGCCACTCCAGTTCAACCATGAAGGTTACTGGATGGCCTTGCGCAGCCACTGTGTCCTAGTCTGACCTATTTTGCAGGAGTATTTTGATTGCTCTGACATTTTCTGAGGAAGGGCATATGATCAAGCAGACCCATTAAAATAAGTCCCACTGATTCCAAAAGGGCTGTTTTAAGGATGACTACCTGGACCCAGCCAAACACAGCCATTGACTTAGTCAACTGTTACAAGAATTGTTTTGTCACTGGAATGCATAGAAGATTGTCAACTGGAAGAAGTTTGTTCCATTTTGCTTCTGTACAACAAATTTGTTAACAGTTATGCTTAAGGAGGTTTACTAGTATATTCTTACAAACAATTAGCTGCTGTAGTCTTATATGTAAGATTGTCTCTCTGAAGGCCCTCATTGCAGGTTCCAGGAGGGAGTAATTACAAGGCTAGATGTAGAAAAATTACAACCCATTTTTTATGCTAACAGTACCCTCTTCTAGTCCATATTTTCTCTAAGCTATAGTTTTGGTCAGCCTTGTAAATAAGCCCACAAATGTCATGTGCCTGCACATTTTTTAGTAGGAGAGTGTGGAGGAGAAAGTGAAAAGTTCAGTTCTTCCTGCAGCATTTGGCTGTTGGACATAGAGATGGCTTCTTTCTTTTGGCAGATGGGCACCCTCTTCCGCCAGGCTGCTTATTCACCTGCTTGCAATTTCTTGTTGCCTACAGCAGGTGAGTACTTAAATACAAGGCTGGGCTTGGTACTTGTTGAGTGCCTTGGTATGGCTGGAGGCTAGATACAGCCAGTCTTCCTGAAACTTCAGTAATATTGGTCAGCGGGGCCTGTGAAGGGTGAAAGGGGAAAGAAATCTTTATCTGTGGAAAAGGCTTTTAGTCATTTTCTGATGTACAGCCAGTAATGTGTAGTTGTAGCTACAGCATGGTGTAATATAATAAACCAGGCACATGCAGCACTTATTCAGTATGAAGTTTATGTTTTCAATCAGAAGCTCCAAGAGGAAATTCTGTCCAGTCTTTCCCTTATTCTAGTAAGTTTGTGGCCTATTTAACTCTGGGTTCAGGTGGGAGATATTGAGCAAAAGCCTTTGGGCAAAATTCCCTAAGACTTGAAATACTAGGCTAACTAAGCCAAGAGACTCTTATGCTAGTCTCTTAATGCAAAGACAAAATAAGTTGATTTCTTACTAAGTTGGTTTCACCTAGAAAAACTCTGCATGTTATAGATATATTTAACTGGGAATATTATGCTCAAAAGTGGTTTGTGTCAAAGATACAGCAATAACTACTAAGAGCCTAATATTTCCAGTCTTGAAGAATAGCTGAAATGTTCCTATTTTCAAAGGAAATCCTAAGGCTTACTCTGGAAAATTCTATCCATATGCCTTCCCACACTCCCAAACAAGAAATAAATTATTCTGAGAGAAGCAGCTAACTCCCAGATATAGGAAGCAGATCATCTAGGACAAGACTCAAATGAAAAATACAGGCAAAAACATATTGATAGGTGCAGACAGAATTCTCTCCTTATATAAAACATAAAGACGTCAGTGGCACAGAAGCTAACAGCTGCATGTGCCCTTTAGGAAACAGATTATTTCCAAATGATCTATGATAGCATTACTTTGTCACTGCCAAAGTTTCAGGAGCTAGGCCCCCCATGATTTCCTATGAGTAGAATACAGAGCAGTAGCCTCCAAAGCAGCAACACTGGAAGGGATTTTGAAACCAGCCCTTTTCAGTCTTTCCCCTCATTAAAGGCTGGCAACAGAGCAAAGTCCATCCTGCATGTAGAATCTGCAGAAAAGAATAAAGAGCCAGATGAACACAAAGCTGTCCACCGTGCATTTGTTCTGGCTCCCTGGGGTAAGCACGTCATCTCCAATGATCTATGTCTAATTTAGGAGATCCATGGTTACTTAAGGAAATTGTCTAGTTTAGTCTGACTAATACTGGAAGCAGAAGACATTGCTGTTGTTTGCTTAGCAGTGGTTCTTTTCTTGTACTTCACAGGCAGGGGATGAATCTCTGCTGTGATACTCTGAAATGAGGAAAGTCAAGGAGAATGGTGGTCAAGTATCCAAAGCAGGGCAATATGTGGCCCTCTAGATGTTGTTCAAATGTGACTCCCATCAGCCAGTGTTGAGGGATCATGAGAGCTTCAGTGCAACAACATCTGGAGGGTTACAGGTTGTTGAATCCTGACTGAAACAAAAAGCTGATGGAAAAATGGAATCTGGTATTTCCTAGGATACTGCCCATAGTCAAACCATGATGTAAATATGAGGACTGACTGGACTATCTTTCCTCATCAGCACCAAATTCACTATGTTCGAAGATCACAGCTTACAGCTGTCTAACTTTAGCCAGTTGTATAATCAAGCATTCCTCATTACCACCATCCAACCAAAAGCTCTCAGAAGTGTTAATAAGCAGTTACCTCTCCTACCATCATTTCTGCAGACCTGAGGAACTACATTACAATTCCTCAATTTCACTGTCACATTATACTTTCCAACTTCTTAGAGCTTTAAAATAGTAATGGTCAACACAGTTCATACACGAAGACAGACATGGTGAAGGGGCAGGACATCAGCATGAATTTAGCTATGCTAGAATTACCACTGTTCTTGAAATACAAATGAACTTACAGCAATCTCTGAAGAATTTTGAAGCTGCTACAGAATTATTTCCAGTTACTTGCTTCAGAAGCCTATGCAGGTATTTCAGCATGCAAAAAACACAAATGAAAACAGTGCATTTCTAACTATTTCCACAGTAGAAGAAAACACAATAGATTTAGAAGGATGACTTGATTGAACCAGATTTCTTGGAGCTGAATCTTCTAGCAGCAGATGTTTTGCAGCAGGATTTCATACTAGAACAGTTACGAAGTGCTTTATTCTAAGGACTAATTTCCCCAAATACACCCAAATGAATGTTGGCACTATCATTTCTTCGTTCCCTTTAGTCTCATAGATCACTAATGATCCTAGATTCAACATCACTAAAAACTGAGAATGGAGAACTATTTAACTGCAGTGGAACAGTATTTGTAAAAGGATACAGGCTGAATGAACTTGGTTCTGCCTCCAAGGCCATCATATCCAGTTCTTATCTAGAAAAGAGAAAATTCAGAATTTATAAATATATATGCATTTTCCCTTCAAGGAGAAAGTTATGCTTATTAAACAATTGAATAAGAACTGCAGTGAGTGTGCAGTGATTCAGCTGTATCAAAATACAGTTGAGAAGGGAACCTTAAGCTTGGGGCCAAAAGAAGCCCACCTGGTCCCAACATGGGCCACCAGAGTTTCCCAGCTTACCATAGCTCTGTCCCCCGCCTCATCTCTTTGCCCCTAACAACTTGTTTGGCCACTTACTTTTCAGCTTCTGGGCAGTCCACCCCACCCCTTTTCTGGCCCAGTTCTAAAATGCTGAAATGCCTTTAAGACTTAGTTACTGATGGTAAGTTTTTAAAAGTAGAGTGAATAGATTCAAATCACGGTGTTTCAAATCAATCATTTAAAGCTGCAAGAAAAATGCTGATTTAAATTACTATGAAAATCTGATGGTACAAGTCTGACCATTAAGCCATGTTGACTGACAACCAGATAAGGGTATTATTTACACTGCTTCATTCCTACAAGCAAGCTTTGCATCTCTTTGTCTTATTGTATATGTCACATCCTTTTCTTTATTTATTTGTAGACAGAATATCTTTAACATCTGTTAATATAGGGTCTTTCTTATGACCAGTATGTGCAACAGTTTAAAGTTAACAACACGGTCTCTTCACTAGTAAGATCTACTGAATTCAACAAGACTTATTCTCAGGTAGGTAGGGAGGTCCGGATAGGATCATAGACTTTGTAGGAGAATGCAAAAATATGTATATTGGACAATTTTTTCCTTCTTTCTCTGCAGTGTTGCTCTGTTTCTGCTTTGTCATCTTGGTCTAGGCTTACTTTCACAAATAATGAAGTGGCAAACAAAAGCTAAATGCTCATAACTGATAAATCAAAGCAAGGCTTGATAGTTACTAGGCCAACATAACAGGTCAATATAAATTTTGAAAAATCTCATTTTTGAGATTTTGAAAGTAAATGTTTTTATCTACCCTGCTATATGGTCTTTCTGTACTTACTTGTGCTGCCTTGCTTGGTTCAGCTCTTACCCTGTAGCCCATGGGTCCTCAAACTGAGGCCATTTGGATCCGCCGTGCACGCCTGTGTCCATGGGCGCACCTGCCACCGCTCATCTTGCCCCATGCGCGGGGAGGCAGTGGTTTGCTTGCTTGGACAAAATGATCTCCAAGCAAGCAAGCCGCTGCCTTGTGCGCCCGCCTCATGGCACGTGTCCGCACCTCGCCTCACCTCGCCGTGTGCCCTGCCGCCCCCCTCAACTTGCTCGCTCACCCGCACGCACAGCCCCCGCCCCTGCACCGGCCCCACCCTTCCAGGCCGTGCCCAGCACCAGCAGCTTTCAACTGGCCCCCTGGTGGAAAAGTTTGAGGACCCCTGCTCTAGCCTTTATCTTTACACATGTGACTTTTGTAAGCAAAACTGAAAGTGCAGAACTTGAAACGATCAGATCTGTTAGGCTGAACAAAACTATTTTCATAAGATGAAAAATTCAAATGGATGCTCAAGCTTGATCAGTAGGTAATTTCTTGTTATAAGTGTAGGTTTATACTATTTTTATGCTAATATTGACAGCTATTTTAAAGTTATTGAGGGTTTTTTAAATTTAAAAAAATCTAATGTACATTTCAAAAAATCATTTTAAAATCATGTGTATTTACTCCCTGTTTTTAAGCTAAACAGGATAACATTTTTGGCCTTGCACACTAATGGAATATGAGCCGCAAGAGCTTCTTCCAAATGGAATTCATCTGAGCACTAATAAGATGCTTGAATCAATGAATCTGCAATCCTTGGGGTTCCACAGAGAATCAAGAAGATGAGATCAGAAAGCTCTGTGAAACCCCAAGGATTGCAGATATGCATTCCCAAATCTTTAAAAACCTTTCTCTCTCTTACGCACATGGAAATGTTGCCAATTGGGTCTGGGGTTACAGGGGGATACTGCCAGGCTTCTGCTCCGTGAAACAGCCTGAGAGCATCATGCGCAGGCTCCGTGAGAAGTGAATGACCAGAAGGCCAAAACAAGCTCGGATCCAGAGCCCCCAGTTTCTGCTTGCACATACACAGTTGCAGGTTTCTGCCAAGTCCCACCCTGCCTGACCTGCCCTTCATGTTGCACACACTTCCAGAGGTTGCCCTGATCCCCAAAGGGATTCAGAGGGAGAGGTCAGAAAGGCCCGGGCATTGCAATGGCAGGCAGGTTTTCAAGCCATGCAATCCCTTGCTGGCTCCAGCTACAATCAGAACCATGCACAGTTGGCCTCTGGAAACTCCTTGCCCTGTTTGTGATAAGAGAAAACTGAATTTTCCCAGGGGAAAGAGGAAGCCTCCAGCAGGTTCCCAGAGCAGAGCCCTCCCTTGGTCAGAGCTGCGATCTTTGGTCGGAGCTTTAAAAACCTAAGATGCAGGCCCTCCCTGTAACACAGCCCAGTAAGTCCTAAGTGTGCTTAGTTGCCATAGAGCACTGCAGAGAAAGAAACAGAAATAGTGGACTGGGAATGGAATATTGCCTAACACAATGACCAGAAGCAGTGTGGTTTAGATCCCACTTGTACTTACTATTCCTGTGTTCCTCTGTGGCATGAGCGTGCCATTTACAGGTGGCTTCTTGGACAGAACTGAGTTTCTGATGAAAGCAGGTAAAAGATCTTCTAGATTTTCATCATCTGCCTCACCTGGGTTCTGGACCATTTTTTTTTTTAATTAGGAAAGTTAGATCTAAAAGGTGCACATTTTCAAGCACAAGTAACACTAAAATTGTCTGCTAGCAGTGCCCCAGCCCAATTTTTCTGCAAAAGGCAAAGACAGATTTGCCAGTGCAACTTCTTTTAAATTCCTGGAGAAAACAGGAAGTCATTGCCTCCAGTACCAAATAGTACAGAAAGTTGCAAAGAATTCAGAACACATAGGCATTAGTGAGGAAGTTGGCTTGTACCACATAGCCTTCAGAACTTTAAGGATTTTCTAGGCAGACTATCCAAAATCTCTATTGCACTGACAATGTAGGGTTTAGTTCAGAATGTCTGCAGCAAAAATGTCAGTTTCAACTAAAGATAGTGCACTGAAAGGAAAATATCTCTCGGGTGGCACTGGCTAGTCACAAAGGACAAGCAAGCTGCCCAGAGACACTTGTGGGAAATGAAGATGACAGAAGCATGAGTCTTCCATTTTATTTGGAAGAAACCCAACTGTCTGTAAGAAATGTACCAATACTTTAAAATAAAAATAGGGAAAATGGTGTTTCATGGAAGGTGACTGGGAGCATACCAGTGCCCTTGGGCACTATGCTGCGTACCCCTGATACAGAGGTTGTAAATATTACTCAGATTATCAGTTACAATACCTCCATTGCTTCTTTCAGAACTCTTGATAAATTTGTCACAGGTGCCCTGAAAAACACACAACATCATTTTAGAAGATGGATGCACCACTTTATAAAAATCCATGTATGAGCTCACCATGGTCCTCTACTTCCATATTCTTTGTTCTGGCCATGAACAGAAAAGCTTCTGGTCTGCCCAACAAGCAAAGCAAGCAAGCTTTCATTTTTTTTGCCTCACTGCCACACTTGATCCATGAATACCTAGCATGACTTTATATGGGGTAGAAAAGACCCTCCTTCACTGCCTCTGGTATTTAGCTGAGACAGAGTTTACTACAAATAAACTAAATTAGCAAACCTCAGTTGTGTTATCAAATCCACAGGTCATTATTTGCTTGGCATGCAAATAATTCAGCATGATTTGTGATTCCTATTCCCTATCTATTCCTTTGTCCTTGCTACTGTATGCCAGTCAGTTTTAGATTGTGTGCTTGCAAGTCAGGAATTGCCTCTTTAAATCTCTGGAAGCCAGAAATGTGAAATGCTTCAGAAAAAAGGTTATTTCCAAGTATTATGATGGGTGATGAGATAGGCAACCCTGTTTGGAGATGAAATCTGGCTGCACCCACAACAAGCAGAGTATGTTTGTTGTGACATTCTTCTGCAGCAATTAAAAGCTTCTAAATGAGGCATTTTAGCCTAAAGCAATAAGTGTAGGATATAAAATAGTTGGATAATTGCTTCCAGCATATGTGAAGTGGGAATGCCAGGCCACCCAAGCCCATAAAAGGCCCATAAACATAAAAAGAACAAGACTCACAACTTTTTATCTAGTTTGAGTTTTTTGGCAGGAGCATGGGCTGTCTTGTACAGCTGATGTTTTGGTGTCTCCACATCAAAAGTAGCATTCAAGTCAATTTCATCACTATGAAGAGGCCGATGGAGCTTTGGGTTTAGCAGTTCTAGAGGAGCAGGGCTGCAAAGCCAAATTACACAAGTTTTAAACTGTCAGATAGTTAGGCAGGAAAATTCCAGTCCTTCCTATATTCTATATGGTGGAGATAGGCAGCATTTTTGGTCCTGAGGGTCGTATGTGACACTGGCTCAGTAGCTACATATACCAGGCACCTTCTTTTCAGGCCCTCCCTCAGCAATCCTGATGCAGATCTTTCTTTCCAGCAACACATGGGTGATTCATGTCAGGATAGCTGGGAAGGCAAAATCTGGAGGCACCAGGGCATCAGAGAACCTTTGGGGGCTGAAGTGCAAACCATTCAGGACTGGGCTAGATGAACAAGTAGGCTGACCTGGTGCAAAAAGCATTTTACATATTTGGAGACAGTTCACGAAGGTGCATTCAGCTTTCTTCATATACAATCTTTATGCAGTATTCGTTATATCAAATTCCAGTGAATGTTCCTCAAACCAACCTTTCAGATATGAGTCGGCTGAGTGCTTCACTCGTTACTGATGGCACTTTTAAAGTATCTTGCAAGATTTCTATCTTCCTTTTCAAACTCTTTGAACAGAAAAAGCAAAATTAACCAACTCCCCCATCACACCCAAGATTTCTACACCCCTCCCCTTCAGAGATGCAGATATGCTCACACTCAGGAAGACAGCTTATGCTCTGTATGACCCCTCCAACTGTGCAGTGGGATAAGTTAAGAAAGGAGTCTTGGTTGTAAGCTATGAAGGTAAGAGGGAGCTTTGGGGTCGCAAACATCGTAATGACTGCAGCTTAAAGGAAGGTTCTCACCATTATCTCTTTATCTGCATTTCTTAGATCTGTCTGGGTGCTTCTCAATTCCTCTACTGTTTTCTCCAACTCTAGAACAGTGTTCTGCAGCTATAAATATTACACATCAGAAATTCAGTACCCAATGGAGAACATTATTACACAAGGTTTTGAAGTACCCAACATTTACAATGCCTATGTCTAATTAAAACCTATTTTTGCATCACTTCAGGGTTTAAGAAATTAATACATTCTAATAGAAATCGGAAGCAGACATCTTAGGTTGGAATGGCTACTTTGTGAAGATCAAGCAATCCATTTTCTGTCAAGTCACCTGCAGAGGGAGCTCCAAGGTGGCTTTCTGCAGATGGAAACAGAGTTACTGAGAAGTGCCTCTGCAACACTCAAATACCCAGAATAACTCAGTGTGTTTGTAAGGATTTAGAAAACTATAAAAGATCAATCAACCTAATACATTTTTCAAAAAAGAACCCCTCACCCTTCCTTTCCTATACTAAGGTTTCCTGGATTCACAATATTATGTAGCACTTTTCAGACATTGAAACAGAAGAATGTTCTAGACATATATTTTGATTTAAGACGGGAACCTGCCTTTGTGCAATTTCCTATCTATAACTTTATTAGAAGGCTTTTTTGTTGCTGAAGAACAAACAGAATAGGGAGTGTGACCTGGCTATGTGGGCAAATCGATGACAGGAAGACAAAGTGAGCAAGCTCAGAGAAGCTATAGCTGAACCTTCCTGTTAACAGATAGCTACCAATATGGACAATGCAACTGTCTGGACAAGCAATAGAAATCTTATTTAGGTAGGCATGCAGAGGAATAGTTGTACACAGATGTGTCAGCAGCTATATCCACGTGCCTTTTACCTTGTGATTAGCAGAGAACAACTCTTTCCTTAGCTTCTCCTTTGTATCAAATGATGCTTTCTGAGATTCCTTCAGATTCTCATATTCTCTGGAAAGAGCCCAAATTAGTCAATCTGTGGAACACACTTCTAAGCAAGTGGCTCTTAGCTGAAGCCAGCAATCAAATTTAGACCAAGATACACAATTCACAGTTTAGGTGGTTGCAAAAGTTTCTGTTGTATACACAGACACTTTGAAGGAGAAACAGACTGAACAAGCCAACATCGATTTTGTACAGTGTTAAAACCACGACACTATAGAGCAGGTGAGAAAACATGCTTGCAGGAGACAGCACTGCTTGGTTTGTTCTGTCATATCAAAATGACAGAAAAGAGCCTGTTCTATTAGAGCATGAATGATATTAAATATCTCACCAACATAAAACAATTGCTATCTAATTTACTGAAAGAATATGTGACAGGTCAAAAAAAAAGATTAAGGTTCTGAAAGCATGCTAATGCTATTATAAAACAGAACTGAAGTGAGTGATTGCAATGCAGGTACTGAATGCTGTAGCTCATTATTAAAAGTTGTGATTACCCATTTACTAACCAATGTTGCTTCCAGAAGCTTTGAATTATACATGGTATAAATAGAAAGACCTCTAACACACACTGTAGGGGCTGCCAAACACACCGTATTTATTGCCACAGCTGCAGAGAGTACTCTGCTCTGCACAGGGGAGACATGCAGGGGCCATGCTGCCTTGCTCAGAAACATGACAATCAGCCATCCCCTCCATTCCCATCAGGCAATCACTTCCTAAGCACTCCAGCAAAGCTCTGAAGGCTGTTTCCATAGCAATGGATGTGTCACTAATGCAACAATAGTACACTTGCTGTGCTGAAATCTTCCAACTATGCCACTTCGATTATGTTCACTAAATCTCAGTGTTGCAACCAGAATTCTGCAAAGTGCCTACATGATTTAACTGTTCCCCACATTTCCTTTAGAGGATACTATCTGTATACACACACATCAGTAAACAAGCCTGTTTAACACACTTACTTTTTGAGTGAGATGCAGTAGACTGCAAGTTGTTCTATTGCTGCCTGCCCTGCTCCCATTTCACGAATCATCTCTTCCACCTCGGGACGCTGAGCCTGTAGCAGTGTCTCAATTCTGGAAGAGTAGAGTTTCCTGGTTCAGTGGCAAAACTAGGCAATGTTCCACAAACACAGTGACGGTCAATAATGGAAGAGAGTCATCTTGTACTTCAGCCTGGCATGGATTCCTTCCCCTCATCCCACCTAAAATGCCTAGGAGAAATTCATCTTTGCAGGAATTAGACATTTGCAAGATGAAAATGCACTGGTGTCAAGTTAAGTTTCATATTACAAACATACATACCAAAACTGGGTCCATTGTGAGGTTTAGACACAATTATTTTGTAATAAAAGGAGAGAAAGGGACACCATAAGGAGTTTTAGTTGGATTGAGACTCATGGATAACAGATACAGTTAGCTTGTCATTTTCTTCATACAGAAACAGTTTACATTGAGTTTAAGCATAAAGTAAAATGTTACAGGCCATGACATGCCAGGGGTCAATTTTACTTCATTTCTTTGGATCTATTTGTGGTGATGATCATTAATGGAAACAAAAACAGTGCCTGGAGAGATGTATGTTAGCAATCCACACTAACATAGCAATCTTCAATTATGACAGAGCTAACACTCCATCATAACTGACCAATGTTCTTGCTAGTTTGGGAATGCTGGAAATTGCTGCATATCAGGACAAATTATTGGCCCCATCACGCAATATTGTCTGCTCTACTGGAGAGAGGTACTCCTGAAGTTCCTCAGGCAGATGATTTTCCATCATCTGCTACCTGATACTTTTAACTGGGGAAGCCAAATGTCAAATCTGGGATCCTCTGCATGTTAATATTGTGTACTGCCACTGAAGTAATCAATCTGACAACTATACAATTGTTAAGGGTGTTGAGCTGGGACTTGGAAGATCTGGTTCTAGTCCCCACCCAGCCATGAAGACTGGGTGACCTTGGGCCAGTCACAGACTCACAACCCAACCTACCTCACAGGGTTGTTGTTGTGAGGATAAGATTGAGAGAATTATATAAGCTGCCTTGAGTTCCTTGTTAGGAAAAAGGTGTGATATAAAATCTATCAATAAATGTGTTAACATTGATCAGAAGAAACTTTATTCCTATGGACACACTTAGCCATACTATAAGACAGTACTTTAATTGAATACGTTAAAACTAAAATAGCAAGCTTTTGCAGCATTTTTAGATGCCACAAAAGCTTTTGATAGATTAGGATGGCAGCTGAATGAAAGTTCCATGAAAAAGTTGGAAATCAATTTGTTAAGAATGCCCAGAGATGTTTCAATAGTGCTTATGACTATTTAAATATGTTAAAATAATTTTTCTGATTTTGTTTACATTTTATTGCTATATAAAATTGTTTTCAATAAATAGCTAAAGCTCCTACTGTAAAGCTAGGGGTCAGCCCTGGGAAATATGAAGACAGTGAATGTGAACAATATTTTAAAGTGACTAGAGTGGGACTGAGACCAGGGATTGTTGGTACCTATGGATGTAGAGTAGCAGCTTCTCTTTGGAAGTTCAGAATGAAGTACTGTTAGCATGATTTTATTTTATTTTTCTATTTTTAAAAGTCTTGTAGTATCAAGGAACTATTAAAATACTTGTGTGTGCAAGGAATGAGTCCACGTTAGGGATAATGTTAAGAATGAACATTACCAGGCTCTAAGAACAAGATGGACCTGTTATCAATTAACATGTTTTTAGTCTTCCTATGTTCTTCAGACAGCTGGGTTCAAAATTCCAGGTATAACAATGATTTAAAAATACAGCTTGTAAAAGGAGACCAAATTCAGGTGCTTTGGACTTGACCAAGAGCCACTTTTGCCATCACTATTTTGGGGAGAAAATGGCAGTCTGTTTCAGATATATTCCTTGCTATTGTTGCACCATGTTTTATACCCTTTAAAATGTGCATGTTCTGAACCCCACTGTGTTCAACAGAATTTATTCCCATGTAAATGTACAAAGGACCACCATCACCCCTCGCCCACAAATATGGAAGTACATTCTCTAACCTCTCCATAGTTTTCAGTTTATTTCTCAGTCTTCGGACCTCCTCTTTTGCACTCTTTGCATCTACCTGCTCCTGCTCCAGATATTTCATTTGTTTCTGAGAATGGAAATGTCATCAGTATGAAGAAGGCTGTTCCATGGAAACAAGATTTAGACTTATCAAGCTATCTTCAGGATTCTTGCCACCTCAATAGCCCACAAGCTGGATATTAGATGTTTGGCAGGTCCACAGACATCTCTATCCATAATACTTCTGCACACTTATGCAAATCAGTAAGTGAGAAAACCATTTTGTTTCAAGAGGAACCCCTCCTCGCCAATACTTCTTATTCTTACCAATACTTTGGATTTCCACTGGTACCATGAACCCTTGAATGCACAGTGTTAGCAAAAGGTAAGATGCTGTGACATAAAACCTGTGACAACTCCTAATTTATTTGCAAATACCTTCCCATGCAAGAGATCTATAATCATATTATTATTATTTTATTTCTGTAGAGTGCAATGTCTTAGGAAGGGCCCATAGCTTCTATTTTGTGACCAGGATAATATCTTGCATAAGTTCTCTCCTTCCACTTTATATTGCTTGCAGGAGCCTGCTACTGAAAGCCTAATTCCTTTCCCCATCAAACTATAACAGCTTCCAGCCTTACTTGAAATCGCATTTCCTTGAATAGAGGAGAGTTGTAAAGGCTCAATGAAATGTATGTTTAGAGAGCTTACTTAGATTTAAAGCGGGGGTGGGGGTGGGGGTGGTATTCTTCAATACATTTGCAATTTCTAGGCTTTGACTGGATTGGTCTCCTTAGCACAAACTTCAAAGACTCCTGCCCACTTTTCCTCTACTCTGAAAACTAGGAAAGAAGTCATGCTGTTTGATCAGACTTCAGAAAACACCGGTCAAAGACTAGAGCCTCCATTAGATAATATTAGGTGCTATTCCTTGCAGTAGATGAAGGCGCATTTGCCATCATACCATTTCATCTACTTATAAAACCAAATACCTGAAGATGCTGCTCTTCTGATGAGGGTTTGCTTTGCCTGGCATAGATGGCTCCCCACCTCTATTCATGCCCAGCATATATAGCTCTTTTCCAGATTTTCATTTTATTGCTTTTACTTAACCGGCAGCTATAAACTCCACAGCAGAATCTAGCTACTAAATTCATTCCTAACACACAGTGCTAGATGATAAAAGGCACAGTGCATGGCCCTCTTGATGCTGGCCCATAGCTTCTACAAACTCCAGCCAGCATAGCCAAAAGTCTGGGGCAACAGCCACTGCAACCCAGCGACACCTGTAGGTTGTGGCAACATTACATCTCTTGGTGGAATGGGTTTATCTCCTGCCATTGTTCCACATGCTTACAGGACAGCAAGACACAAAACCACTTCTGGGTTGTACATGGATGAATTTAACAGGAGGGCTGAACTGTAATTATACATTTCAGACATGGGGTAGGATTCTATTCTTGAGGCAAAATACATGACAAAGTCTGAAAGCCGTTAAGCTAAAATGGTGTTTTGGAGGGAGGGCATGTGTTCAACTGTTTCAGATTCACTGGTTGCCTGATTTTGGAGGTGAGTGGGGGGCAGAACAAATATATTTCATGGCAATTTTCCGTGTCCTGGCAGAAGTTGAAATATGGGGAAGCAATGAAAAAAACAACATAAATAGAGCTACCCAGCCTTCTCCAAAAATGTATGTTAAAAATGTAGCTTAAAAGCCACATCTGTCAGACATCTTTACAGAAAAAAGACCCTTGAGTTTACCAACTCATAAAGCAGCATTCCATCTAAAGATCTAAAAGTCAGGAACAAGTAATTATAAACAATCTAAATCATTTCCAAAATGGCATCTTGAAAGGGAAGTTCTCACTTAAATGTCTTCAGCTGTCACACAGTCAAATTATATTTTGAGCTTAGCTCCTTAAGTAGTAACTTTTTATACACGGGCATATTGCTTGTTTCCCTGGAAGGTCAATTTGATACCATCTAGATTTCTCATTTAGAGAGTGCTCAGCAAGAGGGAAGGCAATTAGCACAATTCATTCTTTCCTCTATAGCCCCAGGGCTTGATCCCACAATGTTTCAGAAGATCCTGCAACCCTTTGGGGCAGCTTTTGGGGGTGTGTGTGTGTGAGAAGAACTGCTGGAAAGTTTCCTTTCCCCACCTTCTTTCAGTGTGAGCACCTGCAGGATCAGAATCCTTTCTGAGGATGGAAACTGCCCAGAGAACCTCATGGTTTTGGAGTGGTATACAAATGTAATAAATAAATGTAGTTTATTTACAACAGTTTTAGGAGGAATGGGAGGGGAGGACATGATCATTAAAAAAAAACCAGTTCTTTAATAGAAGACATTCCCCATAGTACTTAGCAGCTGTCAGGACCTAACTGCTACACAACATGAGGAGATACATCGTGGACTGTCAGATGGTGATGGACTCTTAATTTCCATTAGCCTCAGACAACATGCCAGGGATGATGGAGGTTGTAGCTTCAGCTACCTGAGACACACACTGAACTGACACATACTTTCCTCCCATTCCAGCTCCTTGATAAATTTCAGTGACATTGGAAATGGACCTTTTGGAAACAGCAAACTAGGAAAGTGATATAATCTACATCGTGGGTTTTCCAGATAAGTGTAAAAGAGGAACAAATGCCAAAAGATTTGGTATTCTGAAATCAACCAGCAATTTAAAGAAAATATCACTTTCTTTCATAGTCAAGTCTCAACAGTCTTTTTTTTACTCTAAGTTTCTGGATGCTGTACAATAGAGCATGAAAGTTATACCATGAGATCCTTCCAAGATAGAAATGACCATACTGTATCTCATTTTTTCAATCAAAGCTGGTAAAATCATAAAACATATCTAGTGATATAAAGAAATATTACCCTTGTGTGTGCAAAATACAAGCCCATACTATTTGTATCGTACCTTAAGTGTAGAACACAGCATCTCCATCTCAGATGCACCTTTCTGAAGTGATTCAATGGTGGCATTACGAACATCTAAAGTCTCCCTTAGTGAATTCACAATAGACTGGCAATTTCTCTTCTCCCTCTCTGAAACAAAGTATTATGCGAGCACTTAAAAATCATCTGTCTCAGTCCTGTAGACCTCTGGGTTTATTTCTGCACTAAACTTAAAGCAGCAAAACAGGCAGAACTTTCAGAAGTCTAGAAGTAGGGTGAAGAAGTAGACATTGCAGGGCTAGTCTTGTTCCTTTAGAACATTTTTCTGGGAACTCTTTTTTTCACTGTACATGTACATGAGAGAGAACAGCAAGATCTACCACACAGAAAAAAACAATATACTGCTGCAAACTTCTCCCATGTGTGACTCTGGTTTCACCTACCATCTCAAGGGAAGTTGATCAACATCTGCTGCAGCCCGACTGACTTTCCCCAAAGGTCAACAGCCTTTAATAAGAAACAGGTTCTCCAGGCTTAATCTAAAACTCCACAGAACTCTATTAAGTGATGAACTGGAAAGTATCTGCCATATTGAATAATCCTTGTTACAAGCTCTAAGCATCAAATCTTTCTTCACCGTATGAGTAACAATATGATTTCTTCAGAGCTTGGTATTGGCAGAGCTAACAGAAAAACTTACTCCAGCACCAGATCAAAGCAAACTCAGGCATAAAGGAAGTACTGTGCAGGGAGTCAGCAGTATCTGATAACTAACATTTACAGAATCATTAAGTTCTGATATTCAGCTTTAGGAGGCATAGTATTCTGTTCTCTCAGTGTGAATTCTTGTGTGCTTGATATATGCATAGGTAAAATTTCAGGTGCTGCTGTGAACACTAAGAAAGATCTGACATACAGAACAGTTACATTGCTGTATTGTTATATTTCTATTTTTGTCACTCACTTTCACCACAGTTTGTACTGTCGGGCAAGAAATTCAAATGTACTCTTAAGGGATAACAGTAAGGGATAACCAATTGGGCCAGAGAGGTCATCAATGCCTCTTTGTCAGAGTGGACTTGTGCTGCCTTAAAAAGGTGGTGGTGAGACCACTTCTCAAGAAGCCCTCTTTTGACCCAGAAAATTTGAACAACTGTGTGCTGGTAGCAAATATTCCTTTCCTGGGCAAGGTTCCAGACAGGGTGGTTGTCAAGCAGCTCCAGGCATTCTTGGATGAAATGGATTCTCTGGATCCATTTCAGGCCTGGTTTTGGCACAGTAACAGTCCTGATTGCCCTGTATGATGACCTATGCTGGGGATGAGGCAGCAGGGATGTGACCCTGTTGATACCGCTGGACCTCTCAGTGGCTTTTGATACCATTCTTTTGGAGCGGCTGGCTGAGATGTGAGGGGCACTGTGTTGCAGTGGTTCTGCCCTCTACTTGGAGAGAAGTCTCCAGAAGGTGGTGCTTGGGGAATATTGTTCAGCCCTGTGGATTTCCAGCATGGAGTTCATCGGGGGCCTGTTCTGTCCCTCATGCTATTTAACATCTATGTGAAACTGCTGAATGGGGTCATCTGGAGTTTTGGAGTGTGTTGCCATCAATACTGTGATGACACACAGCTCTGTTTCTCCTTTTCATTGCCAGCAGGTGAGGCTGTGGGTGTGCCACACTGGTGTTTGGTAATGAAAATGGACTGGATGAGGACTAACAAACTGAAACACAATCCATACAAGACTGAGATGCTGTTAGTGGGTGATTCATTTGACTGGATTGTGGCGGGAGGGGGGTTCAACCTGTTCTCAGTGGGGTTGCAGTCCCCCTGAAGGAGCAGGTTTGTAACTTGGAGGTGCTCCTTGATCCTTGTCACCTTGCCCCAGAGCACCATCTAACAGCTTCAACTGGAGGCCCAGTTGCCCCTATCTTGACAGGGATAGCCTGCCTTCAGTTTCCTATGCTCTGGTAATCTGTAGGTTAGATTACTGCAATGCACTGTATGTGGGGCTCCCAATTCAAGGTGCTAGTCTTAACCTATAAAACCCTACATGGCTTGGGACCGCAACACCTGTTGGAGCGCCTCTCACAACCTCAATCCACTTGGACACTATGCTCAGCCTCTGAAACCTTCCTCTGGGTGCCAACTCCTCAAGAGCTTGGAAAAGTGGCAACTGGAGGAGAGCCTTTTTGGTGGTGGCCACCCATTTCTGGAATAACCTCCCTGCTGTGGCCTGCCTGGTCCCAAATTTGCCATCTTTTCAGTGCCAGATCAAGATAGCCCTCTGTGCAGAGGTCTTTAAAGAGCTCCCTGGTCATTCAGGGACCTGACACAATTAGGCACAATTTTATTCTTGCCTGGGTCTTTTTAATTGTCTTTGTTTTAATGTTTCTATGCAATTTTAAATTAATTTTAATACTTGCTAATTGTTTTTATCTATTGTATTTTATTGTGTTTGCAACTTGTTGTAAATTGCCTAGAGAGTTTCAGCTACTGTTGGTATGTAAATGTAAATAATGCTACTTTAATTTGTGTAAAGACATTGTCCCATCTTGTATATCTGCAAAAATTACTCTATCAAGACCTCATAAAAGGCAGCATTATATTAGAGAAAAGACAGTCATGCAAAACTAATTAGCTGGATATATTGCTTTTTAACCTTTTTCAGAATCACCTAACATGCCAGAGGTTTAACAGACTGTTTAAATCAGCAAGCCAAATGCTACCCATTACCCCAATGTCTGATACTTTAGTTACAACCATATCATAACAACCATGGGGCAAATTATTCCAATCTATTTCTGTCTCAGGGACAGAGCTTATTTTTAGCTCCTTTATTTGTACATATAGAAGGAAAACCATCCAATGGGAGAGAGCACTTGCTGGAAACTGAAAAACCCTCCTAAGTTGCTCCTTTCAAACATTCACACTTAGTGCACTCTCATGTTTTTGGATTTCTTGTCATTCAAACTGAGTGACATTTTCCTTTCACAGCTGCCTACAGACAATACTTTAAAGCCATCAACAAAGTCTCTAGGGCTTTCACTTATCACTATAAAACATTTCTAAAATTAAAGTTGCCATGTTCTTTAAAGCAGTTGGGAAATGGAAGTGCATGAATAGACAGACTCATGGCCATCATTCAGAAAGCTGACTAAGTCTTCTTCCTTCTCTTCCCTAGTTTCCCACTTCTATTTGGTTTCTTGATCATATTTTTTATTTATAACACTTTTATGCTGCCCCCATCACAGAAAGTCTCGGGGTGGCTTACAAGTAAGATAAATAAACATAGAATAGGATAACATTAAAAATTTAGACTATCTCGGCCATAATTTAAAACCAATAAATAAAAACAAATTAACAATTAAAATATCATTTAAATAAAAAGGTCTTGGGCTGGTGCCAAAAAACAAATAACGATGGCGTCAGGCGGACCTCTCTGGGGAGCTCATTCCATAGGTGGGAATATGCAAGACTTTGATGTTCAACTACAGAGCCATATAGATTTGGCAAGTATGAGCTTCCCAACTAAAAGGCATTTGTCCTAAGTAGATAGAGTATTCTTACCCGAGTTATTCAGTCAAGTAAAACTATGTCATGTAAACCTCAATGGCCAAGCAGAGCTTTTTGTTCCTAGCAGCCAACTGTCTCAAAGCCTTTCAGATGCTTTGAGTCACATGACCATTTTGGGGGCAGAAATCACCCTCCTCAATTTTAAGCATAGTCTTAAGGCTCAGGATTAAGCCATTACACAAATCTTGTCAGTCATATTTTCTTCTAACTTTACTGAAAGACTAATTTTCAACTTACCTTTCAGACATAACTGGGCTTTCACCTTGTCCAGTTCATTCTGAAATACAGCCCATAAAAGATTTGGCTTATGTTGTAGCATAATGTACAAGCCTTCTTCACAGTTTTAAAAGATGAATCATACAGTGATTTCATGCGATCCTATCCAAATATTCTTCACAGCAGCCTGACTGAAAGCAGTTGCAACTAATAACATTTCATTATTTACAATCAAGCATTGTATCGTTTTACAACTACAAGTACATCTCAAAAGTGACAAAATTTCAAGAATGAGATTACAAAAAAAGCATTTTAGTCTAGTCTATTACACTCTCTGCATTTGTTGAATAACTTTCCAAACCTTACAAGAAAAACATGGGAGAATGCCCAGATTATTTTAAATTAAGGCAAAGATCCTGTTAGACAGAATTTGAATATCAAATATTTTTAACTGATATTTGTAACCCATGCATAACACACTGAACCACAATAGTGATGCAAAAGTAGCATGTGAATAAAGTCTGATCAGCAATTTGAAGGCTCATCTGGGCAGAGATACCACCAGTCAGATCAAAACCTTGTTTAATGCTCAAGCAAGATGTTGATATTGACACAAAACAGCAGTTGGATGAAAGGGCAGCTGTGAACCAATTTGCAGCAACTTGGGGGAGAAGATGCCAAGGGACCTTTGTAACAGCTTTCAATAGTGAATACCATAAAAGGGAAATATGAAGCAGTCTATCAGAATCAACAGTCTTTGATGTAAGCATAGATCTATTTTTTGCCTCTAGTTATAATTTTTCAACTGATATATCTAAGGTGACACACTCCACACCAAAGATATGTTTGAACCCTGGAAAGCATTGAAGCTGAATGAGGCCTGAGGAGAGCAGTAAGCTGGACCTTAGCTGAAATGTAGTATGACAGCATAAAAAAGAAGGAAGCCAACATATAATTCAAATTGTTCATGCAAAGGCAATATCACTGAGGTAATAGGCTGTCATTCATGAAGAAACGTAGAGCAGTGTGAGGATTTCTGGACTGATATTGCCATAAAGGTGTACGGTATCTCTCCGCATTGTTTTATTGTTGGCTTACTGTTTCTTTTATGTTATTATTGTATTTGACTAAGCTGGCCTGAACAGTACAGAAAGGAAAGCAATTTTTTAAAACAAAAATATTTATAAATAGATCAGGGCTTTTTTGTGGGCGATAAAGTATACAAATAGGACATATGAGAAATAGTGAAAACTTATTTGTGCAGATATCACAGTTTTGGAAAGAAGTTAAAGTGCTGTGCAAAGCACTTCTGTGTGCCCACCAGGGCATTTCAGATTCCCCCTTCCCATGCGAGAAATACCAAGAAGATACATACTGGCAGTGCTCACACATAGTGACAAGCCATGACAGGAATGGCTTGTCAGTATGTGTGAATTCAGGAAGCATAGTGAAGAGTGGTCCATTTGGTTACTGTGAATCCCCACGGAGAACCAATGTTTTGTTTGAAAGTTTCTACACTTTATCATTGCTTGTTATGTGTGAATTCATTCCTGTGTTTTCTGCAGCTTCCCAGGTCCGATGGCAAGTTTGGCAACAGTGGCAGCTGCGGTGGCTGCTCCAGCCATCATTTTCTGTTGCCCTGTTCTGTCTAGCAACTGCTGCCGTCCCCACGCTCCCTCCACTCCTTGCCACAAAGCTGGCCTCACAGAGCTGTCTGCCATGTCTGTCTTGTGCCCATCTCATGAGGCTGTCTCACACCTGCAAGGCCTTGCGAGGCAGGCATGGTGCCAAGAGTTGCCATTAGGGAGCGTGCCCTGGGAGGGAAGACAGGGAGCACTTCTAGCAGCAGCAGCCATAAGGGCTCTTGCCTGGTCGCGGGCCTGTGTTGGAGCAATGCATGAGCAGTTTGTGGGGCTTCACCATCAGGGTTAACATCCCAAGGAGCCTCTGCCTCCTGTCCTGCTCCAACCCTGTCCAGGGAACTCTCCATAAGCCCTCCTGTGCTCCTGCCCCGACAGCTTGCTGGGGGAGTTTCTTGGGCAAATGCCCAGATGGGCATCATTGAGAAAGGGCCCACTCCCTCCATCCCTGGAAGCTGCGCCTGCTTTCCTTCCTTCCATGCGCTGGGCTGCCATGGGGAGCTGGCCCCAGCAGTGTGTGCAAATCTGAAAGCGGGGGCAAGCATCGGGCACATGTACAGTAAGTGAGGGGGGAGGTATGGGAGGTGGGTACGCAGCTGCATGGGCAGAGCATGGCAGCAGGGGAGGGGGTACCACTCTGTTGCTCATGCAGAGCAATTGTGCTACTCTGATGAGAAGACAGTGGCTCTGTGGAACAGCAGTGGGGGGAAAGCTGTAGCTGGCTGCGGGGAGCATGTAGCCCAATGGGGGAGAGGCAGGCAAAGCAGGCAGGAGCTGTGCACTCTGGGATTGATTCTCAACTGCAGGGGCAGATGGGATATGCGCCACCACTTGGAGCAGCATCAAAGGTATTCATGGGCAGGACAGATACCACATGAGGTTAGCTGTCTGGACCTCTCTTCTGCCAACACAATATTAGAAGCTATAGGTCTAGTAGAAGCAGCCTTAATGAAAAGCATATTGCTATGTACACTTAATTGTTAAATATGATTTCTTACCATGATAATGCTAAAACAAAATGCTGTCAACTTGTACTTATCATAATATAAAATCAATACAGTTGTGTATGTAAAACTCTAGCTGCTAAATGAAGATTTTTTTTTTTTACCATCCTGCAAAAGCACTCAAAATGCGCAAATAATTCCCCATACCACCTATTCAGAAAAATATTGGTTTTCATGGTCTGACAGGCTAACGCAATGCCTGACAGCCCACAGCTCTTTTGTTCAAAGTCAATTAATGAACTCTCTGGCTCTGTAGGCATGTTTGCAAGAGCCATTCACTTGTGAAAAGCGCTTCAATACACATTTTGCCTCCAACTTTTTAGCCAAGGTATGCAAGAGAAGCAAGATCATGTTGCTATTTGAATAGGCAGGCATCTAACTCTCAAGTGCCCTTATCTATAATAGCTTTCCTTTGCAGAATGCTTCACTTATAGAAGCAGCATGCTTACACAAATCCTTGTAAATGTAAAGGCAGCTTTTGTGTGCTTCAAGCTATTTTTGAAACCACAGAGCTACCTTGATTTTTCAGCACATACAGCTGAATTCTTTTTAATCTCTTCTGCGTGACTATTACAGCTTTATTTCTGTTGGCACTGTTACCCACCTCAGGGAATCAGGCATATATTTGTGCACATGGCATCAGTTGTCATGGCAATGCTAGTTATGACCACCACACATACATGCTAACCCTAAGCAGAAGAGGGTAGGCAAATCCTATTATACTAAGGTCAGTATGGTTATTTGCTTCAAATGATTAGGACATAAGAAAATGAAATGCTGGAGCTAAATTATTGCCAAAATATGTAGCTAATGCCATTTTGCATCCAAGGTTTCTCACTGTCACCATGGTATTGTTACACCCTGGGAATGTATTTTCTAGATGCTCTTTTGTTTGTGGTGGAGCAAAATGACCAACAATGGAAGCAAACTGATTAAACTGAGTAAATGTAAAAATGTAACTACATGCCAAGAAATGTCAAATGCAGTATTATCTGATAATATTCCTTTAACAGCTTCCTTTCAATGATTACAAACTAGCTTCTTCTTTGTATATGTCAACAGATGACTTGAATAGCAGATATTTCTCTCAGTCTTAATATAGCCAAGTTATCCTGACATCCTGATATTTGAGGACATTAGGAAAAGGCTCACAGACAAAGGCACCTGAAAAGGAAAAGGCTGTTCTCTTTTCTAGGAGCCTGGAATGACAATAAAATTGGAGGAAATGGAAATAATTTTTAACATTTCAGCATGTCACCAAAATGAAAGCATTTTAAAAATGAAGACAACAAACAGGCCATGCAGAATCAGTGTATCCATGTGATATACCAGTGCATAAACAGATTCACCTTTGAGCTTGCTTATAAGATCAAGCATTTACTGGGGAGTGTGTTTGTATTAAGTCAGATAACAGGTACAAGCTGGGGCATTTCAGTCCAATTCACATACCTGCAGACTTTCTGCATCCTGTTGCAGCGGTTCCTCCAGGGCAACATCAAAGAACAATTTATTGATGATGTGTCGTTTGCCAACCTACGTGCAACATGGTAAAGAACAAGGATAGAAATGTGGAAAAATAGATGCTAAAACACAATAGATTAGAACCAAATCTGCCTGTCTACCAGCAAAACAAAAACCATTGATTTCTTCTCTCCTTCCACTATCCCCCCAAAAATACTCTGGGAGACCAGTGGTGGTGGTTTGGGGGCACGGGGCGGGGTGGTGGTGGTTAACACAGTATTTCTCATTATATTGGAAGACAATGTAAATATTACCATCTCAGCAAATACAAGATACAAACCAGGATTACCTGGACCTTAAAACGAAACAATGTCAGACACTACAGTGGGCAGCATGGAAGGAAAACAGTCATTCTGGAGATCAGGCACAGCAGCTATTAATGTGATCTGTCTGGCACATCGCAGTGACACAGGGTAGTATATGACATGCTTCACATGGTAACTGTCACTATGAAATCCTTTGGCTCATCCTTCCAGTAACAGGCTTTCCAAATTTGCAGCCATAACTCCAGCAGAGTTCTGGAATTTTGACAAAATAATCCAAGCACCTTGGAATGAAGTGCAGTTTGTTCTCTGGCAGCTTCAGATCAGCAGCTGAGGCTGAGCTCATGCTGTGCCAAATCCAAGTAGCTGCTGTTTGCTTTATTAAAAAAATCACTGAAATTGAATTTGATACCTCTCCCTACCTCCCCCATGCCACTACAGCTTTGTATTTTAAGAATTATATACAGTCATGACACCAGCTAATTGCATAGTTACTGCTACATAAGATGTTATTTCATGATAGCTCCATGGCAACCCAGAGATGCAAGAGGCAGTGAAGAACAGAGGGAATCAAGAAGTCGGAAGAGCAAAAAGGGCCAAGACCTAGCAAGGACTGAAAAACACATCAGTAAAATAAGGCAACACCACACAGACAGCCTGACAGCTGCAAAATGATGTGCCCTCAAATTTGCTATGGCAAACAAAACTGTAGCATTGACACTGAAGGGCCCAACTCTGGTAATTACTACCACACTACCAGGCATGCTACCATATGGCTAGCATCCCAAATACTCATTCAGGTACAACCAATAATGTGTATGTAAGCAGTAGGACTCCCAGCCGATGTCCAGGATGCACTGAGGGATGATGCTCCAGAAAGCAAGTCCAAACCTGAGTGGAGCTAGCTGCATAGCTCACCAGATTTTAGCTGAGAATTACTAATGTTAATAAGGGCAAAGCTATAAAGATTATAGCCCAATACTAAGGAAGTCAGTCACACCCAAGTTTTATTGAAAGTAATAGTACATAAAAGTATCCTGTTACTTTTAGCAGAATTTCAGCTTTTGCCAGAGTTGGGCCTCTATGCCAAGGCAACCAAAAATTATCTGCCAGTATATGAATTCTGCAACAGTTGAATGCCAACTGTTTCACAGTACTGAAGTGGGGCCACAGTAAAGCAACAGAGCAAGTTAGAAGGGACCTCCTGGGCCATCCAGTCTGACCTCCAGCTCGTTGGCTCCACTCATGACATGCCTATCATGTGCATATCTAGCCTATCCTTGAAAGCCCTCACTGATGGGGCTTCAACTATCTCCTGTGGAAGCCCATGCCATACCCTAGGGGTCCTAACTGTCAGGAAGTACTTCCTTGCATCCACTGTGAATCTTGTTTCCCTGAGCTTTGCTCCACTGGAACATGTCCTGCCCTCATCTGCAGGGGAAAAAGGTCATGACCTACCTCCGTGTGACACCCCCTCACATACCTGTATATCGCTAACAGATCCCCTCTGAGACTCCTCTTCTCAAGACTGAAAAGACCCAGTTCCCTCAGTCTCTCTTCAGGTGACTTACACTGCAATCCAGCCACCATCCATGTGGCCCTTCACTGCACCAATTCCAGCTTTGCTATATCACTCTTGTAATGAGGGGCACAGAACTGAACACAATACTCCAGTTGCGGGTACACCAGAGTCATATAGAGTGGCAGTAATACCTCTCGCAATCTAGAAGCCAAGCGTCTAACTATGCATCCAAGGGTGGCGTTTGCCTTCTTGACTGCTGTGTCACACTGCTGACTCATGTTTAGCCTGCAGTTGACCAGCACTCTGAGATCCTTTTCACAAGTGCTGCTCTCTAGCCACTTGTCCCCTAACCTGTACTTATGACACCCATTCCTATGCCCCAAGTGCAAGACCTTGCACTTATCTGCATTGAACGCCATCCTGTAGTCTCCAGCCAGCTTCCACAGTCTGTCCAGATCCTTTTGCATCCAGGGTACCTATTCCTCAGTTGTGGCTACTGCTCCCATTTTAGTATCATCTTCCATTGTCTTTCCTAGAATGGATGTAAGGCTAACCAGTCTGTAATTCCTCATGTCCCCTCTACTACCTTTTTTGAAACTTGGGACAAGGGACATCACCCTCCAGTCCTCTGGAATCTCAAAAGCAATGAAAGATCTTGCCAGCCTAAATCACATCCAAAGAACAACACCAAGATGGGTCTTGTCATTTGGAGGGAGGGAGGGAGGGAGGGAGTGTGTAGGTAGTTCTATCCAGATGAAAGTGTCTAGGGGAAACAAGATACCCTTCAAATATCTCAAAGCCTGTCCTACAGAAAACAAGGACAACTAGGTCTATGTTGCTACAGAGGGCAGGACTAGAACCAAAGGGTGAAAGCTGCAGAGAAGTAGATTTCTGCAAAACATTAGGAGAAACTTCCCCACAATGAGAGCTGTTTAACAGTGACACAGCCAGCCTCAGCTAGTGATGGGTTCTCCTTTACTTGAAATATTCCAGCACAGCCTGGAGGGCAATAGGGGAGGGATGCTACAGCTGTATCCTGAAATACACAGCCTGCATTGAGCAGATGGTTATACTGTAGAATTCTTGATCTCTTCTAGTGCAATATTTTAACTGAACAAATATAGCAAACATTCCTGTATACCAAACCTTTAATTTATATCTCACATTTTTCTTTTAGCATGAAAGAGTATTATACATGTTGGAAGAGGACATTCGGGCCATGAACTCCAACCCTCAGTTCAGTGCAAGAATCCATCTTAAAACATCTTTCAGATGACTATCTAGTCTTTGTTTGAATACTTCCTGTGATGGAGTCCATCACTTCTCTAGGCAGTCGGTTCTATTGCCTAGAGAGGTGATGGACAATGGAATCAGGAGAACCTTCCTAGCAGTCAGAGTCAATTGAAATCTGTCTCCCTGTAAGTCAAGCCCGTTATTTTGTGTCCTGTAGGTCTATGGAAGACAGATTGGAAAGCAATGAGAATATTACTCTACGGCAAATGTTTATCTAAACACCAGTAAGTGTATGCCATTATAGAAAGTTTATGATTAAAGGAGCAATACTGATAGGCCCTCTTTTCAAATTGCCTCTTAGCTCTACCAACATTCCTGCTACCCCACACCCCCAAAGTATGAGTGAAGCTACTGCAATAGAGCTCCTCACTGCAGAAACAGATATTTCTTTTCTGCAAGCCTCATTTAAATAATATGATCATATTATTTCTCTAACACCGATTTACACAAATATTTTGCCACTAAGTTATATATATTTGCAAAAGTTTTCAAAGACATATCACTTGTGCATATTTAAAGATGGGCAAGCTACAGCCTTAGCTTTCGAAGGCTACGTAGCACATTCATAGTTGAAGTGGGATGTATACCCAGCACTGGTTCCCAACTATTTTGGGAATACAGCACTGTAGCAAAGCACAATCATAAGCAGAATTGTAAAATACTACATAAGCCATAAAAACACTCAGAATGACAAATTAATTTGCTTACTACAGGCTATAAATTTACCTGGATTCGGCATTGTGGACAAGTCCGACTTGGTGCTGTGTCAAACCACTGGATAAGGCTGAGGGAAATACACTGAGTAAATGTCAAAAATAGATGGCATAAACTAATAAAGCTTTATAACACAAGCTAGAGAGGGAATATCAAGTAGGAAAGGCAGCCAAATTAATCTTGTTTGTAGTGATAGCAACATTTTAAAAATACATTTCTATGCACACTGACTTTCATGTAAGTTCCATGTTCAAATAAAGAATGCCTACAATTGCATTGTATGTCACTTCATACCAGAACAAAAGCAGGGGTTTCGCTTATGTTTCAATATGCAACATTACAGCACTTAACACCTTCAGCATTATTGCTGGTGATTAACATTGCCATGGAGGCAGCATCAGTTTGCTGTATTGTGAAGGGCACAAGACAGGTGGTCTTGCTTCTAATTTTTACAATAAAAATCAACATTTTCATACAAACCACAGAAGATGAATAGAATGGAAACATATCTGGAATAAATAGTATTATAATAAAAATTCTTTCATAAATGTGCCAATCACTGCAATAGCCTAGAAATGGCTCAGCATTATTTCAACACTGGTTCATTCAGTGTTTCGAATATCTTGACTAGGGCCAACATAGGTATCTCGAGAGACAGAGGAGACGACAGAGGGAAGCAGCTGCAGAATTATACTATCAGGTGATGACAAATAATGTAACAGAAAATTAAGCATTTCTCTCCATGTTCTTGATACCTTACTTTATTTATTATTACTTACCAGCCTATGAATCTTCCCTCTGAGGGAACACTCCAAAAATATGACTTAAAGCCTTTGAGTCAGTAGTATGTGCAGTTCTACCAAAAGCAAGATTTGTATGGAACAAAAGAAACCTGAGAAACTGAAATGCTACCAATTATCTCACAAAAATGATCAAGTGACTACTGGGAAAAAAGGAGCACAGAATATGGAGTTATTCTGGTTATTCAGAAACTTTCCTCCATTAATTTCACCTTTTATACTCACCACAAGTAGTGGAAGGTGTGTCCACAGTGAATAGCCGCAATATCTCTCTCGTTGTCAAAGAAATCAGAACAAATGGTACAATGGGCACGGATAGGCATTCTTTACAACTAGAACATCAAGGAAAAGATGCCAAGGTTCAAGCATGGAACTACTGCCTGTAAAGGGAAACATCAACAGCAACCTTAAGAGGCCTTATCAGTAAGTGCATAATCACAAAGACCTATTTATACAATCAGCCTTCAATAACATTCAGTGGTGCAGTTAAATAAATTTAAACCCTGGATTAAATGTGTTATGATACAGTCTTTGCTGAGCTCTGATTATGCTGCACCATGAATTAAGGCACTGGAGCTGTTGTAGAGCTGGTAGGGTTTCCAACAGGAAAAAAAAAGTCTAAAAACATTATGCCTCCTTCTCCCCAAGGGTGGGAAAAGTGTTGCTTCCCAAATTTCTGGTTCTGTTTTAAATTGTGGTTTATTGGATTGTTGCAGTATGCATATCTAATTTAATATTATTGATTCATTGTATAAAATGCAAGAGCCACTCAGCTAGTGTGAAAGGTATACAAATACTCTAATCAGTCAATCCATAGAATAGTAATGTTGGAAGGGGCCAAGAATGCCATCAGGTCCAACCTCCTGCTGGTGCAGGATGCCAAGTCACACCATCCTACTCAAGATGACTGTCCAGTTTCACCTTGAACGTCTCTAGGCTGGGGAAGCCCATGACCATCCTTGGCAACTGGTTCCACTGTAGCATTGTTCTGACAGGAAGTTTTTCCTGGTGTCTAGCCTGAATCTGGTGTACTACAATTTAAGTTGCCTGTTCCATGTCCTACACTCAAGAATAAATGAGATCTTTTCCTTCCCCACTGTGACAGACTTTGAGGTACTTGTAGAGAGCTATCACAGCCCCTTGTAATTCTCTTCTCGAGACTCAACATGTCAAGCTTTCTCAGTATCTCATTGTAGGTCTTGGTTTCCAGACCCTGGATCATCTTTGTTGCCCTTCTCTGAATCCTTTCCAGTGTTTTTTTAAGCCAGGATGCCCACAGTATTCCAGGTGAGGTCTGACTAGTGCAGAATAAAGGGGAACTAGTACCTCTCTTGATAAATAAAATTAAATTTTTGTTGCTTTTATATTTTGTAAGCTACCTAGAGAGTCACTCTAGCTAATGGGAGGGGTAAAAATGTAATAAATAATAACGCTCCAAATAGACAACTCCACTCCCCCAGTAACAATTCCCTTTGGCACTGTTTTCATGGCCACAACCAGTCATTCAACCGTGGCATACAATAAGGGATGCTCTATCATTTGCATGTTCATGAAGTGGAAAGTATTAACTAAGCATCATGACAAGGTGGACTGGCCATTAGGAAGTGGAGGTGAGAGCCCTGGCCTACAGACCTGACAAAGCTGGGCTCAAATCTCCACCACGAGTTCCACAGCCAGTCCCTTACAAGGTTAAAAAGGAGAGGAGAGGCAAAGCCAAGAAGAAACGCACCTGTACTTTTTGAAGGAAGAGCGTAGTAGCAGTGCAACGAGCTTTTAGCCTATTAGGCAGCGCTCCAATGCACGCAGCCTCTACCTATAAGAGAAGGGCAACCGGGGAGAAGAAAGTCAGAAGAACCGCACGGACACGCCTGGCCCCACACGCCCCCTCCCCGCCAAGCGCAGCGTCCGGGCGTGCGCGCCCCCCCGCTTTCCTCGCCTACCTGCCCTCCGCTTCAAGGGCGCTGCCGAGTCCGCCACCGGGAAGAACGATCAACCTGTCGAAATCCACGAATGGCCTCACTAGCTTACCGGATTCAAATTTGGTTCCCGTCTCCGCCTTTTCCGGTCGCGAGCGGAGGTGACGTTTCGAGGAAAGGCGCGGGAGCTCAGAAACGACGACTGGGGCGTTTCCTCCCCTCTTTTAAGTGGTCCCCAGAGGCGGGGCGTGCGAGGCGGGGCGGGGCGAATGGCGCGAGGAGCCCTTCGCTGCTCTGGATGGCTACCTGTTCTACTGCTGAGTGTGTCCCAAAGAGGGGACGGGGGAGCTGCGGGGATGACATGAATGTTTGTAGTGTTCTTCCAAGGCAGAGGTTAGATTTGTGGTTCGGAAACAAGTAGCAAGGGATGAATAAACGAAGGGCCGATACAGGAATGCAGCGGTTTTTTTTTATTTTGAGGAGCAGCGAGAGCAGCAGCCTGACTGCTGTCCTTCCTTTCCCCTCCCGAGAGGGCCTCGAAGTTCCGAGCTACCTCACAGACTTGGTGTGAGGATAAATGGATACAATGTGTAAGCTGCTTTGGGTTCCTTGCAAGCGGTGGGACGTCAATAAAATGCAGAAATAGTTGGTAGCGAAGGTGGCAGCTGCGCTAATGCAACTTGTCATGCAGCAGTGTATTGGATAGCCCACTGAAGTTTCTTCTTTGACAAAAAACACACTTGGAGACTTGTGTTTATGGAATTCACTGTCACAGCTTTTTGTGTTTCCCGGTTAGACCTCACCATTAGGCAATGCTGCCACTAGAGTAAATCTAATTTAAGAAAAAACCCAGTAGCTATGTTCCTACAATAAAGACATGGGATTGACATGACTAGTAGAGCAGACCTTTCAAAATGAACAGCAAAAACAAAGGTGCTTACTCAGAGAGATCCTTTACAAAAGGGAATAAAATGCCACCCTTCAGATTATAAATTGAGATTGCTTAAAAGCTCTTGTTAAATTTTTTTGGTTACCATTCCTGTAATAGATAAAAGAATCTTTCCCAGCTACATAAGTTGTCAATAGTTTTCCTCAGGTTGGATAAAAATCATCAGATTTTTTTTTATTTAAATCAGATTTTGATTTAAATTGGATTTTTAAAAATAACATGCTTTTTGAGGAAAAATCTATCTAAAGATAGTTTTCTACTTAAGATAAATTATAGTTCAAAGGTTAGTATGAAATAAGGATTAGTTTTTAATTATGTAGCATGAGGCTGTACATCCATGCAAAGTTTAAATTTTTTGGTAAGTGATTTCCATTAATCCATTCATAATGCCATGCTCTTCATGAGATTTTGGTTATTGGACAATTTTTCTATCTAAAAGATACCACAGATTGTATTTACAGTTCTCAAAACTGTGGATTTTTGTCTGCAGTGATCACGTGCCTCTTCACAGCAAAAATGTTATAAAATAAACATACAGCATTGAGAAAAAAGATCTTAATTCCATTGTTCCTTTGCAAATCTATACACAGAATCAACCTGTTACCTCTTAAGTGCTAAGTGGAATAAATCTGCAGAAGAAGCTGAGTGTGAGGAGGGAGGGGCAATCAGTAAAAATGAATGCAAAATTCTTTGAGCACAAGTCTTTGGATCTTTTTGTGTATAGCTTGAGGTTTATCATATTATTCTTTCCCTGGAAAACCTATAATTGCAGCAGGACGTAAAAGAGACCCAGTTTGGCAAAATTTTAATGAAGTTCCTCTACCTACAAGTAAGGCAGGAATATGTGCAAATTATGTAGAAAATCATGATTTAGTGATTTAAATCATGACTTAAATCTCCCCTGGTTTTCCTTAAACCAGATTTCGCTAAACCGAGTTATGTATAATGTCGTTTATGTTCTTAAAGCAATCTTCTCTAAATAGGTGCCATCTAGATAGTCTGGACCGCAACTCCAGCATTTCTGACCATTGGCCTAGTTACTAGCTGGATCAGATGGAAGCTGAAGTCCGAAATAAATGGAAAGCACCAACATGAGGAACGTTGTCCTAAAGTGGTTTTGGATCTGTATGGAGTAAAAAAAAAAAAAAAAGCATTGCATCCCTGCTCTCCAAAAGTAGGGTGCTTTCTTACAAGGAAAGACAGGATTCTTTTAGCAATATAGTAAGGTTCAGATGTTTTATAAAGAAATTCAGGACTAGGACAGCATGGGAAATAAAAAACTTTACTAGTTTTAGACACTCCGTCCTTCTCATCTGTATCAGGGTAGATATGTTGGGGAAATTGAGATAAATCCTGGTAGAAAAAGGTTAATATGTGCCTTTGTGTTATAAAATCAAACCTGCAGCATCTCTGCGCCTCTTTCTCAGAAAGTACCAGAATTCCAAGACAGGTTTCAGTTTAGTGTTATTTTTAAGCTGTTCCTTTAAGGCATGGGTCCTCAAACTATAGCCTGCGGGACAGATCCAGCCCGCCAGGGCCATCCATCCTGCCCATGTTGCTGTTCACTGCCCGCATGCACTTGCTGTGCAGGCAGGGAGGTGTTGGCTCACTCAAGCTGCCGTCACCGCCTGCCTCCAGTACGCGCGCGCTTGCTGGTGCCTCACAACATGAGCGGGGAGGTGGTGGCTTGCTTGCTCAGAGATGGTTTTGGATTCGCTGGGAGATCTCCGAGCGAGCGAGCCACCACCTCACTGGCCCACGCGCCTGGGCACCCTCACCTCACCCGCCCGCAACAGTCACCGCAGCCTTTCAACTGGCCCCCTATTGAAAAAGTTTGAGGACCCCTGCTTTAAGAGATGGCTACTACCTTTGGTTGGAAAAGCCTTTCCAGAATGAGGCTCCCAGGGAAACTTAACCCCTGGTTATTCTTGGGCTAACAGCAAACAAAACTGATAAGGTGGCCAGACAAGTTTTTCTAGCAGTATTGCAATCACTCTCATTTGCATGTCAAGACCCACAATAATCCCTGTGTCTCAGTGATCATTATGTTAGTCTCTTGTAATCAACCCGATTGTATTAAGTCTCCTCTGCAGATCTCTCACATTCTTTTTCACTATGTTCCCCTTACTTTGTCATCACCTGATCTGCTGTGTCATGTCACTCAGAATCTATAAAACACTTTGTGTATGTTCTAAAATGGGGGTCCTCAGAATTTTTGACCAGGGGACCAGTTGAAAGGTGCTGGTGCTGGGTGCAAGCCGGAAAGGTGGTGCCTGGTTGTGTGCATGGGCTGGCGAGGGGGTGGGGGCGGTGCATGTGGGTGCGCCCGCTGAGGTGGGGGCCAGGCGCTCACTGAGGCATGGGCAGACGCATGCGGCAAGGGAAGGCAAGGCGGGGGGGGGTGCACGTGCCATGAGGCGAGCACACGAGGCAGCGGCTTGCTCACTCGGAGATCGTTTTTTCCGAGTGAGCAAACCACTGCTTCCCCATGCGCGGGGCAAGGTGGGCAGCAGCGGGCTTGCACGCGGTGGGTCCAAATGGACATGGTGGGCCAGATCCGGCCCCCGGGCCATAGTTTGAGGACCCATGTTCTAAAAGCTTGTAGTTGGCAGAGAAGACTACAGGTAACTGCAGGGGGGCCTGGGTGATCTCACCAATAAAAATGCTGGGATTCAAGGGGATTCAGTCTTCCCTGTGGGTCCTGGTATTCATTTTCACCATTGGTAAGGAGACTCTGACAAATGGCGACAAAGGCCGGATTTGGGATGCAGGTTCTTTGCACCTTTATCCTGGGCAAGAATGATGGTAAAATCAGTCAATTCTCCCTCTTTTGGAGGAGCACAGACACTGGTTATCCTGATCGTTTTGCAGGCAGGGAAATGGTAATAGATTGGGCCTTAGAACACCATTGCGCATGGGTTTATTGCAGGCACCCAGAGTCTCAGGTTCTCCCAAGCTCACTGCCCCACGAGGTGGCGCGGTGGCATGGACATCTGGGGTGGAAGTGCTTGTTTATGTGAGTTATACTGCTTGGCCCAGATTAACTGCAGCAGGACCCAATCTTAGGTAGCCTTAAAAGGCCCTTTGATCAGGATGACTGCTCCTTTTGTATAGGAGGCTGGTGGACAGCTTTCCTGGGCATTTGGGTATTTATTGACCTGGGCTGACCAGGGGGGAAAGGATTAAGAACAAAAGCTAGCTAACAAGTTGGACATCTGCATGCAAGATCTTGCAACTGATGGACCAGGAACCATATGAGCGCAGGACATGTTTGCACTGGGGATTTGTGTAAACTTTTGTGTTCACTGGGGAAGTCTTGTGTCAGGGCATGTGTGCAGCATCAGTGGAAAGCATGCCTTCTAGAAATGTATTTATTTATTTAAAATACATTATAAAAATGTGAGAATGTAGTGGTGATTTCTGAATAAACATGCTCTAGAGTGGGATGCTACTTTAATTGAAACTATCATGTTATGATCTGTATTACAGAAGAAATGCATTTTTCATGCTTTGCTCCTTACCTTCCATCCCATGTGTCCTTGACCTTCTCATTACTTAACCAGGGTTGGCTATGCATGATTTCTGCATGTTTTCCTGGGTTTGCTGGAAAGTTTTGTTGGAAAGCCTCTGTAGTTTCCATCCATTTTGTACTTCCATAGAAATAATTTTTTAGGAGGGCTTTTAACCATATATATTTTGATGCCTTCTTTGTCTCTGCAATTTTCCCATAGGAGCAGTGTTTCAAACAGAATGAATTTAGAGACTGCTGGAGCTACTGCTTATTTTCAAAGCATGAAGACAATATGTTCACATCCCATCTGTGTCATATCTAATAACATTAAGGTAAAGATCTTTGGAAATTCTACAATTTGTTGTAACAGGATTTCTCATAATGGAACATATTAGGTAATTTCTTTATTAGGGCAAAAAGATGGCTTTTACTAAATAATGTGGTATCCAGAAACAAAGAGATGCATCTCTTGGCCTGAAGCTGGTAGGTTTTAGCTGGGGAGAGATTTTTGTGGGAATTCAACACATTTTGCATGTCATTAAACGGAGTTCCAAACTGTCACGAATTGTATAAAAAGCCTGTAAAACTTGACATTTTGCATGTGAAACTTGGAAAAGAAAAGACTTTTGTAGTGACATTTGAATGTGGTAGAAGCAGACACTGTAAATGGATTCTTTCCAGCCTTCTGTTTTGTGCGGAATTAAGAGGCTAAGACAGCTTTGCCAGTGAGTCTAAAAATACCAGCCTGTGCTTCTGTATGCAGCTGGATGACAGGATGGGTCTGGCAACACATAATTGACCTGTAGTTGTAAAACTGGTTTATAGATTCTCGAAGAGATTCAGATGTACTGCTCATGATTTTTTGAGCCTTCCTCTTGCTCTTGGGGTAGAAGACAAGAATGTGGTAAATGCTGCACCAAGTGAAGGGATTTGGGAATGTCTGTTTTATATTTTAAGCTCTTCTGATTGCGTAAAGGCCACTATTCATCCACTATTCACTAGTTAAAGGATTTGCTAAATCAGATGTGTTTCTTAGGTCACTGCAAACTAGGAAGGGCCCTGCTGGATCCAGACAAGTTCCATCCAGTCTAGAATTCTGCTTCACACAGCTGCCAAACAAATGTCCTCAAAGAAGACATAAAATGTGAGCCCTCCTTTAGTGCTTGTCTCTCAGTAATTGGTATTTGGAGGCATATTGCCACTGTAATTCAGTATAACTATAAGGACTGACAAATTTAGCAGGCGCTGGCTTTCATGAATTTGCCTAATTCCCTTTCCTAACCTTCAAATCCAGTAACTGTCATTTCCTCTTGGGGAAGCAAATTCCATAAATCAGTTTTGTACTATGTGAGGAAATACTTCTTTTCACATCTATTGGCAGTTTCACTGAGTGACTGAGTCCATGTTCTAGTTTTATGGGAGAGTGAAAATTCCTGCTTCCATTCTTTTATATCATGTCTATCCTTTTTCTTCCTAAACCCAACCCCACAACACTTTAGCCTAAACAGAAAGGCCCCCAAAGTTCTATGCCTCTGCAATCTCTTAATACTTTCTCCTCCAGCCCATGTGTATCTGCATCCTTCACCAGCCCCCCACCATGAAATCAGATGGTTGAGGGAGGAATATCAGTTGTACATATTTTTCTTCAAAAGGGTGTTTATGCACATCAGCACTTGTTTATGCTGCAGTAGTGAAATAAAAACAATGCACTGATGAAATGACAATTTTTGCCTTTATCTTTGTGTGGGGAGGCATGGGTGGAACAGTGAAGTTAATGGCAGTGAACCATGCAGGAAAAAAAAAGGGAGGCTACCCCTGGGGATGTGGCTCTGCTGGAGCAAGTGGAGGATGAAACAGGCCAGAACGTGGACAATATAGGCTGAACACCAGATGGTCTTGCTGGTGCGCACCCTTGCAGAAGACCCGTTCAGAATGCTGCATGCTGATTTGCACAGATTTATGACCCAGCATTTGTGCATACTACCGATCTGAGTTATTTTGGAAGGGCTGAGGATGCTTTATTGGGAAATGGGATAGCAGTCAGAGAGGATGGGAGGCAGAGGTGTTGATCTGCAAAGCATCTTGGAATACATCCTGGCAGAGGAGAGGACTGAGAAGGAGTGAGGGAGAAGCAGTTCATGGCCAGCCACCCTATATGCAGCTGTTTTCAAGAATAATGGACAAGCCACCCAGCCTCCATAGATTTATGTGACATGCGAACATGTCCACTGTCAGACTGCTGCCAACCATGTTGCAACCATGTCATTTCTTCTTACTCTGGTCACATCTTGGGCAGGTACCAGAGGAAACGGTTTCTGCATTGGCTGATGTGAGACTGAAGGCTGGAGGAGTGTGCATTTTGATGAGCGCTAACTGACATGAAAGATTCCAGTGCTTGACCTTTGCTCTCTCTAATGAGTTTGTTTCCTCTTTCGCTATCCCATCTTCCTTAATCAGGAAGGCCATTCCTCCTCCCTGCCATGCACTAGCAATTGCAGCAGGACTTGCTAGCAGAGGGTCTCCCTAGGGCATATTGTTGGAGGGGGCATGCAATTGCATCTCCTTCTCCCCCACGCAGGACCCAAAACCAGATGGAAACAAGGAAGCTCACTGCAAAGCAAGAACAGACTCTCAAAGACTGTGCTTGAGAGGAGCTGCCACTGAGTGGGTGCTTGGTCTTTCTCCCAAAACTGTACCCAGACTGACAAAGGATGAGAGGAGGAACGCATGAGGATGTGCAGTCTCTGGGAATATATGTAGGTGGCCATGGGTTGGATCCATAATCTGCCCTCTGTAAGAGGAAGTGCTTCACTCAGCAGAATCTCCTCACTCTGTGTAGTATTTTTGGCTGGCTGGAGGGTCTGCCAGAGGAAGGAGGGGGTGGGGAAGTCCATTTCCATCAAAGCTTAAATGTGGATCCAGTTCTATGCTTTGTGTCTTAGGGCATCAGTGTTGAGGTACCCAGCAAAATAAAAAGTTATCCATTTGGCAGTTAGTACATGTCAACACTAAAAATATATTTTAGCATCAAATCTGTTCCATTGGTAGGATTTCTTCCCAGCCTTAACTTGGAAACAAAGCAGAGGGGGCAGATATGTTCTTTTTATTTCAGTTCTTTCTCAGGATGTTTGTATAGATAATGATTTTATAGTTTGATGAGTACAGTAAAGATACAGAGAGACAGACAAGGGCTATTTCAGTTTATCCTTAGAAGGGACTTTATTTTTTCAGTGGTACACTGCGGCAATTACACAGGAATTTCTGGGTGGCTGTAGTTGAAATAAAACAATTCCATAGACTGAACTCAAACTTACGAACATGCAGCTGCTTGTGAGGGAAGAGAAGGGGAAGAAATGCTGGGAGGCAGGAACTGAGGCAGGTGGGTGGTGGAGAAGACCTCCCATTGGGGAGTTTTATTATGTTGACTGTTCACAAGAGCCGGGATTCCATTCTTGTAGTTGGTCTGGGACAAAGCCTGGGATAGCAAGACCCGGTGACGAGAAGAGAAGGTGTTTATGGCTCATGCAGAGGGTTGCCACCTATTTTCCTGAGAGAGGCTCTGCCTTTAAGAAGTGTGTGACAGATGAACTTAACAGGTACCACTTCTGTTAGCATTGTAAGCATTGATGGGGAAATCATAGCTGTTGGATTTCTGCATATTGAGTGGTTGGGCCTTTTACCAGGAATGGAAATGGAAATTTGAGTCAATCAGACCTTGCTTATGGCAAAGGTGATTCCCTTCCCCAGGTGATGCTAAGCAGAGTATATGTGGTCGTATAGCTCCTCTCATTACGATAAGAAATAGCTGTTCATACTTCTGAAGCTGTTGTGGCACTTCTTTTATGTTCCCTGTTCTTAGACGAGCAAGGTACTCAGATAACCTGTGTGTTCCTATTTAAGTTGTCATACTTAGAACCAAGGAATGTACAAGGAAAGAATTCCCTGGTTGGCTCAGACAGCTTGAAAGCCAACAATAAAACTAAAACCCCCACTGACTGATAAATACAATCCTGCACATCTATACTTCAGAGTAAGCCCAGTTTATTCTCAGGAAATGAATCTAGTATTGCAGCTTAAGGCTGCGATCCTGACCCGAGAATGCATCCTACTAGCTCAGTGGGACTTCTCAGCAGACATGGAAAAGAACGCACTGCCAAGCAGTCTCTGATGCTTGAATGGGCACAACAGCAAGTTGAGGAATCTGTACACCTGTGGCAATCTGGGTACTGGACTGGTTGTAGAGCATTTTCGTTCATAGCACTGTTGCAATGCCTTTTAAAAATAATGACTATGTGGGCGCACGTTTTGAATAATTTAAAAATAAGGTGAATACTGATATAGAAACCTAATTCTCAGCCCTCATGTAGAATCTTGAGCAACAAGAACAGATCTATATTGGGGGGTGGGAACATTCATCATGTGGGAAAATGTCAGAAAATAAGAGAAACTTCCTCTAGCCTTAAAAAAAGGAACTTTTGTATTTTAGCAGCTGAAATAAACATCAGACTTCACCATTTTAATCTGCAAAATGGTTGTGTACAAGACATATCAGAAGCAATCTGCTTAAGTGCCATTCTCAGTACTGACAGTTGTAATGGTTAGAGCCCAGAGCCGGCCAGGGCTGTGTACCCCAATACAGTTAAGTACCTTGCTTAAGAACCAAAGCTGTGATACAGCTACATGGCACTGCTGCTTTTCTAACGACCCCGGCACAACAAGCCATCTTGGAACAAATGGTTACTGTCGCAAGAGCCTGGCATTTGTATCCCTGTGCTTTCATGTAAGACATGAATGTGCAGACCAAGACATGCAACATGTATGCAAACTACAATCAATAGACTGCTTTCTGTTTATTGTGCATACTATCACAAACCATACATGGGGTGATGTATTAATCTCACACTTACCTACGTGCCGCATGAATCACGTGTATATTGCATGCATCCAGTTCACACAACATTTTTCCTCCCATAGCAGTGTTAGTGAGACGAGCCATTTTGGCCACTCATGCCAATATCTGTGGAGTTCACACTCTTTTTCAGGGAGTGGGCAGAAAGAAAACAACAACAGAGAGGTGGTGCAGGAACCAACTCGAAGCAGAACGACTGTTTCCACTCCTGGGCTATTAGGGTGGGTGATGACAGCTGGAAAGTTTAATGCACAAAAACCGACAAGACTTTTCTGCTTGGAGTTGTTTCTTTCACTACATTGTCACCTGCCATTCCCAGCAGGCTCTTTTTGTTACACTGCTGTATATGAAGGAGTATGCAGTATGGTGAGGAGTATTATTCTAGAGTTAAGCTTTTGAGTAGGATATAGGTGCTAATACGTAATTCTGTTCCTTGTGGGGCATGGAGCCTATGGCTCAAAAAAGCCTGTTTCTAGATCCCAAAGTAGTTGACAGAAAAGATACTGTTTGCTTTCTAACATAGCAAACTGTATCTAGAAACAATCAGGATGCTGCTACTGCATGAAAACAGCCCCCCAAAGGTGCTCCATGTAGCAAGCTGCTTGTGTACGTTTTCTGGCACGGTTTTGGCAACTGTGCCTGCCATGTGATTACTAGTGGCAATAGGAACAGGGATTGTGATGGCAGTTCTCACGGGTCTACTGCATGTGTGATTCAAGCCTTCACCCAGAGCTCACAGTAAAGGAAGTTTTCGAAACCTCGTTTGCCTGGTTGTGACTAATGCCTATGTTTATCATGTGAGAGCACATTCAAGAAGAATTTGTTGTGCTGTACGGCTATAATAAAATCAGACTGTGGCACATTGCAAAGTAATATGAGGACCTGGTCAAGTCCCGTCATGCAGCAGGAGCCACTATCTTGTCTCCCCTGTCAAGGGGCAAGTAGGGATGAGTGGAAGACCCAATCCGACCATGCATATGGAGCTGGCCCACCAGCCTTGCCTTCACCATCTATCTGTTTGGGGAATGCCCTACTGAACGAAGCCTTTGGACTTTGGGAGATGGGGCCAGTGCACCAGCTCCACATGCAGGGCTGGATTGAGGAATTGGACAGCACACCTCTCCTGCATCCTTCTCCAAACTGCATCCTTTTCTACAGCTTTAGTTTGAGGTTCGCCCAGCTCTCAGATTCATTCACTGTTGATTCTGTGCTTGCTTACTTGAAAGCACACATTATTGAATTCAGTGGTACTTGGTTATAAGTATGTATGTCCAGGATTTTGCTATTCGACTCCTATTATATATGTTGTGGTAGAGCTATTGATTATTTGATCTCTGATCTTTGCTCATGGCCTGAATGAACATCTTGCAATGATAAGGGCTCTGAAGCATGGCTTACTAACTTTTCCTTGTGGTGCAATGCACCTTTTATAACAATGCACCTTTTATAACATGCTTGTTATACCTTTTATAACAAGATAAGCAAATCTTGTAAGAAATATAGAACCATTACATTTCCACATGTACAAAGTACAGTTATTTTTGCAATATCTCTGGGTACAGAGAAGCCTCTTAATCTATTTTATTGACAGGGACGCAGCAGAACAGAATCATAACAAATGATTATTGCAGTGTTTATTACACAAGTTTAGGAATGCTAGCTTCTGGAACACAGTGTACCTCTTTCAGGAGGAAGGGGAACAGTATTTTCTTGTCATCCACTGCCATAGAGTTCCTTGCTTACTGCCGTTCTGGAGGAGAAATGCAATAGAGGGTTAGTGCAGCCTTTCCTAACTGGCTGCCCTCTAGATGCGTTTGATGACAACTCCCACCATTCCCAGGCTAAGTATGAGTGATGGGAGTAGTAATTCAATGTATCTGGAGGGTAGCAGGTTTGGGGAGGCTGGCTTAGTGTATAAAGCTTCTCTTCCTTTCATAGCAAGCTAATGCGTGTCTCTCTCCTATACTCACTGACTCCCGCAAATCGTTTCTTTCTACAAATCCCCTCCCCAGTCTTGCTTGCTTCTGTACCCTATTTCTTGCCACTGCTACTAGCTTTTCAGATCTGTTCCACTTAAATGCTATGTGTAGGAAACCTTCACATTTGTCACAGAGGGAGTTTGTCCAGGTGCAGCTACTCATTTAGAAGGGAGAAATAACTACTATAGAAATCCCTCCTTCTATGCATTTAAGATACAGGAGAGCATCCCCTTTGTATCTGGTCACTTTACCTAATGAAGACGTATTCTGTAGCTGCAGGATTACAAAACTCTGGAACCAACTTAGACTCTCTCATCATTCAGACAAGGCTAGTACAGATCCTCAGTGGTAGAACAGCAGAAGAATCCACCCATAGGGTCTGCCTGTCTGTGCTGCAGTGTTGATCTGGAAATCGCCCAGATCTTCTTCTTCTGCTGCATTATCTCCCAGCAAGTGCTGCAAATAACCAGACCTCATTCTAGGCTTCCATAATCCCTAATAGTACAGCACTATATTTGTCCTGAGTTCTTGGGGTAATATGGCAAGTCTGAGATCATGATGATGCCTTATTCCCACCTGCCTTTTGTCTTCCTTGTCCAGCCTGCTCACAGGTGACTTGCTCCTCAGTTCATAGAGATTCCCCCTGGTCCACGGCAGGATTGTAGCCACCCCAATAAATGGATACCTACTTATTCTCTCATTTGTAAATATGTTTGGGGTGCTGTACAAGGCCTCATACACGCAAATACCGCATGTGGATATTCATTGCTTATGGTAACGCACACCCCAGTGGTGGACAGGGAGGCAAGCTGCTACAGACGTTGTTGCCAGCAGTGGACCCTCTGAATGCCACACACCTCTGATACATGCATGTCTGATCCAAAGCCCCCTGATCTGTATCTTTGTTCCTCACACCGCTTCCTCCTTTGTATCTCAGCCAGCTGAAGGAGTTACTGCTGTGCTTGCTCTGGCTGCTGCAGCCATGCCCAGAAGCTGGATGATGAGTGAGGGAATGCCTGGCAAGACTGTAGTCTCAAAAGGCAGTCAAGAAAGGCATTAAATGCCCTGGAGGCAGCTACTAATAAACAAAATCAATGGAAGGGAATAAGGGAAAGCAACAAAGAAAAGGAGAAGGGTGAGGGGAGGAGAGAGAGAATTTCATGCCATAGGCTGGGCCTCCACAACCACCTGTTCACCTGAGCCCACCTGGGTCCATTTGGACTCTGTCACATAAAAAACAGAAACTCTGCTGGCACCTAGCTGGAGACACATAGTCAGACAAACTGACAGCCACACGCAGAGGGGTTGGTTGGGAAGCCAGGACAGTTGGGGGTAACCATGCCAGTGACTATTTACAGAGAGAGTTACAACAAAGAGAGGCACAACCCTGCCCTTGCCCTCTGCTCCCCTTCGGCTCAGCCAGTCTCCTCATTCCAGGACTCTGGGGTGGCACTGGGAGCGGCCGTTTCTTCCCCGTTACACGTGGCGGGTGCCGCTGATGCTGGAGCTGGAGTTTCTGCTGTGCTTGCCGGAGCTGCTGTTGATGTAGCTTCTGGGCTGGCTGCTGCAGGCTCCGGTGCTGCCTTTGTGGTCGCTGGGGCTGCTTCACTGGCTGCTGGAGCAGTGCCATCTGCTTCAGCTTTAGCCGGCAGGGTGCTGGCCGTCTCTGTCGTGGTAGCACCATCTGTTATTGTGGCTGTGGCTGGCTTGGCTGCATCTGTGTGCTCTGGTGCCCGGAGTCTCTTCATCATTGTAGTCACTCTTACAGCTTTCTGCAGGTTGGTGAAAGAAAGGTAGTTGCTGTTTGCTGTGTGTGTGTGTGTGTGTGTGTGTGTGTGTGAGAGAGAGAGAGAGAGAGAGAGAGAGAGAGAGAGGGAGGGAGGGAGGGAGGGAGGGAGAGAGACAATGCTCTCTCAAGGGTTCTTTATGAGGCCAAAGAAGAAGCATGGCCCCTCAATTCCACAGATTCTCCCCTCCACAATCTGATATCAGCAACTCATACTTATGCAACATATCTTTGGCATTTTCTTTTTCTTTTTTAATAATCTTGGTGTGTTCACACTGGAAAATCTCAGCTTTATTTTTAAGTGTGCTTTCTGTGCTTGTGACTGCAGACAAACACTTGAGAAAAAAGACCAGGTATAATAGAACCTCAAGGCTAAAGCAGTGGAAAGCAAATAACTAGGCCTGTTAAATGTATTGCGGTATACATTACACTTCAAGATGGTTATTATGACTGTATACATTCTGGTGCTTACTAGTGAAGAGCAGCAGCCTTCAAAAACTGCAATCACGGGATGCCAACCAATTTAGATGTTTTAAGTAACTTAACCACTTGACTTTTAGATAAAATGCAATCCTATATTAGTTTAAAGAGAAAAAAAAACTTGCATAGGATTTCACTCTTAAATTATATTTAAATATAGTTAAATATTTTAAACCCCTTATAAAAATGTTATTTTGAGGGCAACTTGTATTAATTAAGGGCAGCTTCTGTTGTAGTAAGGAACACTTTACTAGTGTTTAACAAGTAAATAGCTGCCACTCATAGCTAATTGGAAAGAACCATTACTAATATTTTCTTGGCTTCAGAGATGAGCAAGGCTGTTGGGGATTACATGAGCGGAGCCAGGGGTCAGACTAGATGGTCCAGAAGGCCCCTTCTGACTCCCTTTCTTTTTATGTTTCTATGTTTTGGGGTGCTCATTCAGAAAAGGCCTGGTATCTGCTGCTGCTGCTTCCCTTTGCTGTTGCCCAGACCCATAGAATTTACCTTGGGCAGGGGAAGACAAGGTGGTGAGTGCCCCCAGTCCCCATTAAAGCATCTTTTTCCATGGTGCATTGGAACTAGAAACCGAAGAGCTCTGGTTAGAGACTGACCCTCTGCCAAGAAGATGAGCTCAGGTGGGGTTGCACAGTATCTACTTCATCCAAATCCCAGAAGGCCATTTCCCATTGCCTATAGTAAGTGTGCTGTAGCTTCTCTTGGCAAAGGATGAGTTTACAAACTAAGTAGAGTGAGATGAGACCCAGGGGGAAGGAAGAGGAGAAAGACTTTGGCATACAGTATTTCATTTTAAAGGAGCAACAAATAGAAAATAATAGGATACAGACATGGAAATAAACCCCTAAAATGTCGGAAGTAATATTAGCAGAGGGTTTAAAGGCAATGTTTCATAGAAAGTTAGTAACACGTGGACCTAATAGAGTTAATAAAATTAAGGCATAGTGGAATAGCCATATCTTCTCAGAAGTAAGCCCATTTGAGTTCAATGACTGGTACTTGCAGTCAAATGTTAATGCAATTGTAGCTTAATGATAAAGTTATTAGAAATATTACATTACCAATATCTGAGTTAATAATGTTTATTTCACAACTATAAGGCAACTGTGCTAAGACATGAAACTGGTTCCAGGGCATTCAGTGAGTGTTGTTTATAAGCAGATTTGAGCTTGGGTTTGGAATCCAGCACTCCAGTGTAACCTTTCCCAACCTAGTATACCATTGACAACACTGGCTCAGAGTGATGCAAGTTACATTCCAACATATGTAGAGGCTACCGGGTTGGGGAAGGCTGCTCTAATCACTCAGTCACACTATTGATACTTTTGCGAGTGTTTTGCAAAATAGACAATGGCAATTCCATCTTTTATCCATCTGTACTAAGCTAGGATGAATTCCTTGTGTATCCATTCATGAATAAAAGAAAATACCTGCCACTGTTGGAAGACCAGGAAAGAAACAGAGTGGGAAATTTGGAATGGGTCTCCTCAAGTCTTAGGGCCAAGTCAGACTTTCTCAAGTACAATAAAGGACCTTGCCAGCACCATATTACCTTCCATTTTGCCCTTGCAAAGTTTTTCTCAATCTGAGCACATACTCCATCCTTTATGTTCTTGTCTGAAGCTGCATTGCCAGAAATCCTGAAGAGAGAAAAATAAGACAATGAGTTATGCTTCTGGGCAATAAACCCTGCTCAGTATAACTTTCTTGCTTAACTTCTCTTACTGGTATAGCCTGTTGAGACCTAAGTGGGAAGAAGACAGCTAGCAATGACCGTGATACTCTTATCTTTCACTTAAACCAATCTGTACTGAGCACCAACTCCCATCAGCTCCAGCCAGCATGGCCAATGATCAGGAATGCTGGGAGTTGTAGTTCAAAGCATCTGGCGGATACCAGGTTGGAGGAGACTAATATGAAGTCCAGCTCTCTGTCCCATTTCATTCTATGTGTTATGATCTTCTGAGGCTTTTCTCTGGCATGAAGAGGCAATACTGTCTGCCAATGTCTGTTCCACTTTTCTTCCCTCTGGGTCTCATTTCACTCTACTTTGTTTGTAAGTTCATCCTTTGTCAAAAGAAGCTACAGCACACTTACCATTCATGTGAGATGGCCTCCTCTGCTGTAATCCTTTGGTCCTGGTCCACCTCCATCAGACGGGCGACCAGATCCTTGGCTGGGGAAACAAATGAGGAAAGCTAATTGTTAGTTGCCTGGGATGGGCTAAGGATCACAGCAGGTGGTACTCTGGTTCTGCAGTATAGAGCAGGGATTCCCAACACAGCAGTCATGGGAGTCATGGTATCTGCAAAGCTCTTCACCCCTGCCCTTTAAAAAGAAAGAAAGAAAATGGTTGGGGTGACAAGTTCTCCTTCCTGTTCCTTCTGATCAGCAGGACAAGAAAGCAAGGCAAAGGGGCAGAGTGAAGAGAAAGAGAGAGGCAGGAGGCTGAGAGTGGAGAGAAACAGCAAGATAAAGAGTAAGTGGGAGAGAAAGAGCAGGGCTAGGGGCTATAAAGGAAGAAGGCAGGAGAGAGGGCAGGGATAAAAACAGAAGGAAAGAATTAGAAGAGACAGCTAGTGAGGCTAGGGGCTGGGAGTGGAGGGCAGGCAAGCATGAAAGGGAAAGGTCTATGTGGACGGAAGGAGATGGGTTGGGCCAGGATGCAGCCCTTTGCATTACCCTCTTCTAGTCTTGCTCTGTTTCTCCCTCCTGCTCCTTTTGATTAGTCAGGCTTCTACAGCATCCACTGTGTGGCTAGACATATTGTGCATGGAGCCATTGTGTGATGGTGGCCGCAGCAGTTTCTCAAATTCCCAGATATGCTTATGGGCCCAAAATGGTTGGGGACTTGAGGTTTAGATAACAGGGAGAGGCTGCTTACTTCTGAAGCAATTGTGACATCTTGGGGCTAGACTGGATATTATGCAGAAGTCTCCCAGTTTTTCTTACTTAAATGAAAATCATTCCTGGGAGGCTGCAACTTAAAGTGAAAGAATGACAGGGAGAGAGGCTGCTTAACCCTTCTTCTCCTCATAGCTTCTTCATAACCAAAATTAAGGGTACGGAGCTAGTTTCTGCCAATAAGGAGCAATTACTGCATCTTTCCCATGAGTTTCAAATTGGGTGCCTCTCTCTGTATGTATGTATATATGTATGTATGTACTGTGAGACTATTAAGATGCATTTCTTGTGCAATATCTTCTCTTGCGTCCCTTTGTAAGGGTGGCCATGGGGAATATACTGGTAGGGCAGAAGCTTCTCAAAGTTAGCTGCCTTAGAATGGCACCAGCTCTTGTTAATGCTTCAATCATCGTCATGAGATGGTGGAGAACAGAATGAGAACTGATGACTGTGGGGCTATTGCCAGGATAATGGGACCAGTGAAACTTCTACACTGTGAGGCTGTGCTTCTACAAGCCATAGCATGGATTTTCCTTTCTGTCCCACTCCAGACCATTGGTGGAGCCTTACCTGCCTGTGAGATGTCATCCCAATAGGGAGGATCAAACTCATAATCACCAGCCAAGATCTTACGAAACAGGTTCTTGTCATGGTTCTCATAATCATCCTCATCCATTTCCTCATAGAAGGGTGGATTCCCTGACAAGCTGTAGCACAGAGATAGGAGGGAAATTTAGCTCTAGGAAGCAGACTAGCTGCAAAAGATGGTAGTGAATCATTGCTATGGGATGAAGCCCTTAGCTCTCTTTCCAAGGGTTTATGCCAATCCCGCTGCTAGAAACATTTCCTTGTTGTTTTTCCTTTGTAATCAGGCTCCTCATGTTCATCCAGTTTCATTTTCTGACCTCCCTCCACCCTATCAGAGTCACCAACATATGATGCAATGCCTTCATTCCTTCTCACTTACAGAATATACATGATGACACCGATAGCCCAGCAGTCAACGGGCCGCCCATATCGCTGGCGCCCTACCACTTCAGGAGCTACAAGGACAGAAGAAGGGGTGAGTGCTATTTCAACAATAAGCTATATATGCTAGGATTAAATTAAAAATTAAAACCAAACAAAACTCCAGACTTAACATTCAGAAATTTGTCTTGATCAGCACTGAAATGAACATTTAGAAATATCAATTATGTGATGTAGTCATCTTAGAACTATGCTGCTTTAGGATGCAGAAATAAGAATTTACATATATTACCTTGCAAATAGATAACTAGCAAATCAGGACTAAGTCATACCTTTTTCTCCAGACATACTAACTTTCCATGTGAGGAAACTGGGGAGGGGGGATTTATAATACAGGGGTGAATCCATATCCTCAAAGAAACCATCGTTTCAGAAACATCTAACACCCTTGCTATGAGAGATCCTCTTTTCAGCCTCCTCATTTTTTGCAAGGTACACATTGCACATTTGGAGCCTATGCATATTTAGGCATATGGTGCACACAGACCTCTGTGCCAGTGGGACCTTGAACATGTGGAGACCGTGCGGTGCCAAGAGCACAATTTCGTCCCCATGCAGAAAATGTCATCTGCATTGACCTCTGTTCTTAACATGAGGGATCAGTTCTACCCCTGAACAAGGGCTGGGAAGCTGTAATACCAGGCAAGTGGGTCTGCAGATTCACAAGCTGTGCTTCAGCAGCTCTCTGAAGGAAGAGGCAAAGTGCATTCTTGATCAGGGTGCCGACAGGGTATTGTTTATTACATTTTATCCTGTCTTTCCACTGAGAGCTTCAATGTGTTTTAGCCTCACATCAACCTCTGAGGGAAGCCAGGTTGAGCAAGAGAGTGATTTGCCCAAGGCTGCCTACAAGCTCTGCATTTGATTCAGACTCTAGACCTCTCTCCCTCCCCTTCCCTCCTCAGTCTCAGGTAAGATTTTGCCCGTTGAGGCACACTAGCTCCCTTCTCCCAGCAGCAGCAGAGAATTGCCCCAGATTCCTCATCAGGCAGAATGGAAAAGAGTGTGTGCAGGGTGGGGTTGGGGGGAAGCTAGCCAGAGGGTGGAAATACCAGGTATGGCTTTGTACAAATGAGTGTGAACTGGGGAGAACACCATTATTCCTGCACTGAAGTATGAAAGGGTACGTGGTATGGCTTGTTACATCAGGAAATCTTCCAAATAGATCTCAGCTCTGTGGGTTTCCTGGAGAAAGCAGTGCCTAGTGCTTTTCATCCATGCACAAAGGATACTAGTGCCTGAGGTGGGAAAGCCATTGCCAGGAAGCAGGTTGGTAGGTATGTATCCAGTGCTGAGGAAGCACAGTGGGAGAAGGCTGTTGCCCTTACACCCTGTGCTGGAGGGCTTGACTGCAGCGGAGGGACTGCACCTTCTGTCCGTCCTAGCCAGTATAGGCAATGTGGATGGAGGATGGAAGGTGCAGTCCAACATCCAGACGCCCACATGTTGCTCACTGCAGGGCTTGTCTTAGTGCCATTTTTTCTTTTCCCCTGGTGGGTTCTTCTGCTAAAACATCATTGATTTCATGTACCACATCTTACCCAAGTACTCAGGAGTTCCACAGGGTTCCTTGATAAGCCCATTCTCCAGCTTGGCCAGGTGAAAGTCGCTGATTACAATCTTGGAGTTCTTCAGGCGGTTGTAATACACTAAATTCTCTAGCTGCAGGAACATAGCAGGAAAGAGTGGGAAGGGTAAGCTGTGCATGAGAGAAGGAAGGGGAGAGCAGCCCAATGTTCTGGCAAAGCTGCCGATTGGGGCCATGTCTTGCTCAATCCACAAAGAAGTACTGTGCTCTTAAGCAGGGCAAAGAGCATCTTTCTTTTTTCCTTCCTTTTGCTCTCCTCCTCCTTGCTTTGGCTATAAAAACTTGGATGGGACTTCTCATTGAACCATAGAAAACTGTGAGAAAGAAGAGGAGAGCAAAGTTGTGTTTACTTCTGTCTGCTTTTAAATAGAATCAAGAAAGCCTGAGGATGGGGGCCGCTAGTGAGTGACTGGCTCCAGTGTTTCTGCAGCACACACTAGCAGGCTGACCAACTTCAGAACAAAAGAAACACCATGCTGGATCCAACCCAAGGTCCAGCTAGTCCAGCACTCCATACACACAGTGGCAAACCAGCTTCAAACAGGATCCCTCAAGTGGGATGGGTGCAAGACTTCCTCTTGCTCAAGCTCCTCAGCAGCTGCTGCATGCAGGCGTGCCACCTCTTGTAAAGGAAGTAGCAAACAGCCAGCAAGGCTAGTAGCCACTGTAACCTCCTTCCTCATGAGTTTGTCCAATCTCTTTTTAAAGCCCCCTAGATTGGCAGTCATCACCACTTCCCATGGCAGCTAATTTCATAGTTCAACTTGCCTTGAGATTCCTATGCACAATCTTCAGTGAATGCAGATATGCCACAGCCTCCAGCACCTGCCTGATGACATTACTGGTATCACGCTCAGAGTAGTATCCTTGGTCCAAGATCCAGTCAAATACCTCCCGACCAGTGGCCCTGCAGATGAGCAAAGGGACAAAGAGCAGTAGTAGGGAAAAAAGGGAAACTGGATGTTGTCACACTTTGCATTACTGGCACTGGGACCATTGTGGCATGGCAGGGAAGCAGATTCTTAATTATTATTGGTAGACTGAGAGCACTGCAAACTGCAGTAGAAAGTGGAAAGTAAGAAGCTGCATAAAAGCCTTCCTCAAGCAGATCCCTTCCTGGTGTGTTACTTGTTATCTATAGTCAATAGAGGAGCTGTCTACATTGGCATAGATGGGAGTTGTAGTCCAGCACATCTGGAGGGCACCAGATTGGAGAATGCTGATTCACACTGATGGGAAGTGTCTCTGCAGGGCTTCAGAGAGGAATAGTTCCTAACTTAACCTGGAAGAACCACAAATTGGACCTGGGGCATTTGCCTGCAAAGCATGCATTCAGCCCTTGAGCTATGCTCTCCCCTCATGTAAATGCAAATTCAGGAATGATGTGAAGATGAAATGAAAAGAAATATTATGCTCCCTTCCTCCCTCTTGATGATTTTAGGAAGAGCATAGGAAGATCTGATAAAACTTGGGAAGGTACCCAGTGAAGTGGCAACAAGACAGTTGATATTTGAGCAGGTTCACAAGAACAATTCAGGGGCCCCAGCAGTGCAAAGGGGAAAAATGCAACCTGTGCGGCACTTTAGGAGTTTTGGGCAACACCTACTTACAGCTCCAAGAAGAGGAAGTACTCTTTCCGGGTAACATAGACATCTACCAGCTGCAGAATGTTGGGGTGTTTAACCCTGTGGAGAAAAGAAAAAGAAGAGCTTAAGCTAGTGGGCAAGAAAGATGAACTGGCCCAGCAGTTTGTATCTGCCTTAAAATAGGGTCCTATAGCCAGTTGGATTTTGTTAGATATCTGTCCAGCTTTTCCTGGAAACACATCCAAAGGCAATCAAGGCACTCTGGGCCATTTCTTTGGTTTCTTTATTGCTTTTATAATTAGGAAGTAATTGCTAGACAAAACTTGCTTCTGCACCGTTTAAAGGTGAATCCTTGTACTGTCCTCAGTGAGCAGTGAACGATAACCCTTTTTTGGAAAATGGCCCATCTATCCCATGTACATTGCTCATCTTGCCTATATATGTTCACTGAATGCACACATTTCAAAGCCACTCTAGATTGTAACAGGATAACTGGAGGAAGTCCAGATCAGTTCTCTGTTCGGCCGATGTAGCCATCCTATCATGAACTGCTACTCTAGGTAAAAGGCTAAGAAACATCAGGGGCCGAGGAAACTACATTCGTGGCCATTCACAACTCACATCTTCAGGATGATGATCTCATTCTTTGCTGCCTTCCGCACTTTGCGCCCATCTCTCTTCAGAAATTTCTTGCATGTATATAGCTTCCCTGTTGTTTTCTCCTTGGCACGGAAGATCTCACAGAACTCCTCTCTGGGGAAAGAACAGCAGCAACCTTAATCTTAGGCTGTGTCCAAGGACTGAAACTACCCAACTGTGCAACAGAGAGAACAAACAACTTGTGAATTTGTGAATTACCTACCCTCCCAGTTGAGATGTAGACATCTCAGAGATGTTGAACCTCTTCCTCCCAAGGTCCAGATTCCCTAGTGGAGAAGTTCTTGGAAGAGGTACATCCCAGTAGGTACACTGGGATAAAATGCTAATGTGTTTTGGCCTAAAGTGCTTACTAACAGTAATTAATCCTTAGGAGAGGCATTTTAACCTTTTAGAGGAGAAAGGAGCTGCACAAAAACCAGGAAACTACCCTAAGATTGATGATTGGCAGGAAAGGACTCATGCCAGGGGAAGGGGGTGTGGCCATCTGTAAACCTGAAGGGCTCAATTTTTCTTCCAACCCTGAGGCTTCTGATCCCTGATTTATATTATGTTCCTTCAATGGATCCTTGATGATGCCAAAAATCATGCATATCAATTCAGGGGTGGCATGGGGGAAGTCAGTGCAGGGCAAAGCAGAAGATGAACAACTGTTCATCTTAAAGCATCAAATCCTATTGGCTTGTTCGGGTATAGGGAAATATATCCAAAAAGTTAACACTTGTTCTAATTTATGACTTTCAGTGGAGAGGCCCTTTAGTATGTAAATATATTTGTTCAGGAAAAGTTGATCCTATGGAATATAAACTGTGTGGTGGATGGGGGGAGTATGAGTAAAGAGCCAGGAAGCCCCTGGTTCAAATTTCAGCCACGAACTCAATATGGAATCAGGCACATTACCTTACATGCACACAATAAACACACGTAAGGAGGGATCAGGCCACAGCACTGAGCTGGGCCCCCATCTTGTCCATAAACATTTGCATCTCTACAATGTGCCTGTGGCTATTGACCATGCAAATACTTGTACATGTGGATGGAAAAGTTGCAGGAAGCACAGTCTCTGATTATGTGGATAGACCTACATGCACAGGCACTCTCATCAGATGTGCAAGCTTATGTGCATACAGTGGGGGACAGTGCTTTCCACTGTGTTTCCACTCTCCCCTATTATTATTTCAACCATTCTTAGCCATCTCTCAAGGCCACCATCTTCCCAAGGTGACTTACAGTATAAAATAATGCATGCACATTAATAAACTCATGTTAAATAGGAACACATGTAAGGAAGACCTGATCCAACAAAATAATGATGTCAAAATATCCATCAGCAGCCAGTGAGTTACCAAAAAAATCTGGAAAAAGGTAGAATAAATTAATTTTGCAAAGCTTCTTAAAAGCAGCTACAGATGGGGCCAGCCACATCTCTCTCAGGAAATTCAGTGGAAGAGAGGCCACAATTGAGAAGACACTATCTTTTGTGCCTTTCATCCTTACTGATTTTAATAGTGGATCAGCAAGCAGCAAGTCTCCAGAGATGTTCTTCAAACACAAGCAGGTACACACAGGTGTAGGTGGTCCTTTAGTAACCTGGTCTGGATCATTCATGGCTTTAAAGGTCAAAACCAGCACTACATTAGGCTTAGAAGCACAATGACAGCTAGTGCAGCTGTTATGAGATGGATGCAATATGATCTGAATATCTTAGACTCAGTGAAGATCAGAGCAACTGTGGTTCTCTGTACCAGCCGAAGTTTCTGATCCATCTTCAAAGGCAGCTCCATGTGGAATGCATTGTATGCCTCCATTCTGGAAGCAAATAGGACATGCAGAATTTTGGCCAGGCCCCCCTTCCCTAGATAGAGTTGTAGGCACTCCAGGCAGTGCTGCCACCTCTGTGATGAGTTCGAAAGGACCCCCAACATACAACTGTAGGTAAAAGGAGATGCGCAACCCTGGCCAGGGCACAGTAAATCCTGATGCACGTTTGTTGTGGAGCAGGAAGTAGAGAGATGCCCCAAAAATGCCCAGACAGCATGACTAAATAAAAGCCTTCCTTACTGGGGCAGAGGTGAAAGCCACCCAACTGTTGTTTGCATATTTGTTTTCCAAACAGAACCATCTGCAGAAGACCTAGTAGTCCGCAGCAGTACTGGCTTAAACTATTTGTGTAGCTGTGATCTTCTATTTGTCAAAATTTAATAGCAAGGCAGGAAGCAGAACACTCACGTTTTGATGACCTGTCCCAGGTCATATCTATCAGTCACCTCAGATGGCTGGTTATAATCCTTCTTATCTCCCAGGGTAACACATCCAAACGGCATTGCCAAACCTGGTACTGAAAAATAAAAAGAAAAGGCTGTAGGTTAGGGTCCCTGGGATTCCTAGGCTAGCCTTTGTTTGGGCTGCCTCCTCCTCAGAATTTTTTAGGGGGAATTTCCCCATGTCATAGAATCATAGAATAGTAGAGTTGGAAGGGGCCATGAAGGCCATCGAGTCCAACCCCCTGCTGTTGCAGGACCCCAGCTTACACCAGGTACAACGAGGTCTTGACCAGGGATATAGGAAGATGCATTCACTATTGCATACCTGAGCAAGATGAAGGTGAGCATGAAGGTACCAGATGCTAACAAATAGTTGTGGGAGTTCTAGCAAAACTTGTGGTCCCTCTCAGCATTGTCAAGTCAGTGCAGCATTACAATGCACCTACTGCAGTCAGAACAAAGAGCTACCATGTACTCCGGCGCAGTTGCTCTCAGCTGGCCCACCTATAGCCAGTTGTTTCACACTCCAGTGTGTGTAACTTCCACTTCTGGCTAAAGCTAGACCTAAAGCCATGTGACAGATCTGTAAGCAGGCTTTCCTGTTTAAAAATACAATCCAAGTTAAAACAGTTGAGGGCCCTCTGATATGGATCAGGGCTGTGATCCTGGGCGATATTTCACCAGCAACAGACTTCCTTCCAATTTAAATAGCCTACTCTTTGCCTTATGGGTCAGGGCTGGGGAGATACACAGCTACCCATATAGTGCCCATATGTTTCCCTGGGATGGGGCAAATATAAGTTTGAGGGGCAGGGAAATTTTGACTGGGCAAATGGCACAGTGGGAAAGACTTGAATCTCTGTTAGAGCTATGACCGCCCCCAGTCTGAGCAGGACCCCCAAGGTTGCCTCAAACTTCAACAACACGCAAGCAGGAGGCTCTCCAAAGCTGCAGAAATCTGCCTGATACTGAGTCACACCCTTGGTTCATCCATCTCAGCACTGTCTATACTGACTGGCTCTCCAGGGTTTCAAGAAGGAGTCTCCCTCAGTCCTCCTGAAGATGCTGTTCGTTCAGCTCAGGGCATTCTGTATGCAAAGCAAGTGCTCTACCACTGGACTGGGTCAGCCCTAGGCTGGCCCTCAGGTAATACCAGCATCTGGAAAGATTCTTCCACCTTTATCTCTTGCCCACTTTTCAGACCCTAAGATTGTGATGGGTCATGGTTACCCTGGCTTTGATATGTGGAGATATAGGCTATAGGGTTCTGGGTAACCCATAGACTCCTTTTGAAGAATTTTTGGTGAGGCCTACATGCTCACATATTTTAAGAACTCCCCACATTTCTCTAACTTCATGTTTGCAGAATCTCTTGTGATTTTATTCTCCATTTGTTTTGGTTTGTATTGCCCCATGTCGGTGGTCAAAAATTCAGCAGGACTGGCTGAACTACTACCAGCACCTTTCTCTGTATGGCGCCACATTTATTTATTTAGCTATTAGCTATTTTTCAGAACTGCAGTCTTCACAAAGTGGTTTGCAATGTAAAACAGTGATATATGCTATATCAAATTAGAAGCCCATCCTAAGTTTAGATGCTCTAAAAATAGGTCAGTTATGCTAGAACATAATAAAATGCAATGTAATAAAATGGCAACACTGGTGTAAATATAGGAAAAATGATATAATGCTGCTCCTAATTGTGACTAATTTAATTTCATTCATTTAATGCTGCCCTAAGCCAAAGCACTCTGGGCAGTTCACTTAACATTAAAATCCAAAGTACAACCAAATAAAAGCATAATGTAAAAATGTTTAACATACTAAAAATCACTGGCTGCATATATGCCAATGCTATTCAACACTGTGTGCATCAGCTGCAATGTGGTTTGCATCATCTTTCTCTAACCGAATCTGAAATTGCATTTTGCATCTTTGCACCATCTACGGAAGGGAGATGGAGCAGTGGGTTTTCATGAATCAACTTGAGAAACAACAAGCAACCCTGAACATAGAATCTGTTTGGTGTCTTTCCCTATGTTAAAATGAATCTTCCATGAAAAGAATATCAGTTGTCACATGGTTTTCTAGAAACAGTACCAGACTTTTCAACCTAAAAATAGCATTGGTGGTGTTGTTAATTTGTTAAGATTGAAGCTTCCTGCTAATCCTCATGCCTGGGCCTTCAGCGAAGCAGGTTGAGGTACCCATAGCAGGTGCTGGAGCGGGAGAAGCAGCAAATGGCACAGGATTTCCTAAGTGGCTGTGATCTGCATATAGGAAAACAACACCATCACAAAAACTGCTTTATCCTACATGTGCATGCTGCAGGATGGAACATATCCATTTAGAGTAAGCTTGGACACAACATACTGAAGGCTGTTAGAGAAATAAAATATTTTTGTCACAGCTA